>NC_135805.1:121893679-122087577 GCF_964213995.1 Mustelus asterias
GGAACAGCCTGTCGGGGGAGGGGAGGGGAGGGGGGGGGGGAACAGCCTGTCGGGGGAGGGGAGGGGGGGGGGGAACAGCCTGTCGGGGGAGGGGGGGGGGGAACAGCCTGTCGGGGGAGGGGGGGGGGGAACAGCCTGTCGGGGGGGGGGGGAACAGCCTGTCGGGGGGGGGGGGGGGAACAGCCTGTCGGGGGAGGGGGGGGGAACAGCCTGTCGGGGGAGGGGGGGGGGAACAGCCTGTCGGGGGAGGGGGGGGGGAACAGCCTGTCGGGGGAGGGGGGGGGGGAACAGCCTGTCGGGGGAGGGGGGGGGGGAACAGCCTGTCGGGGGAGGGGGGGGGGGAACAGCCTGTCGGGGGAGGGGGGGGGGGAACAGCCTGTCGGGGGAGGGGGGGGGGAACAGCCTGTCGGGGGGGGGGGGGGGGGAACAGCCTGTCGGGGGAGGGGGGGGAACAGCCTGTCGGGGGAGGGGGGGGGAACAGCCTGTCGGGGGAGGGGGGGGGGAACAGCCTGTCGGGGGAGGGGGGGGGGAACAGCCTGTCGGGGGAGGGGGGGGGGAACAGCCTGTCGGGGGAGGGGGGGGGGAACAGCCTGTCGGGGGAGGGGTGTCGGGGGGGGGGAACAGCCTGTCGGGGGAGGGGGGGGGGGAACAGCCTGTCGGGGGGGGGGGGAGGGGGGGGGAACAGCCTGTCGGGGGAGGGGGGGGGGAACAGCCTGTCGGGGGGAGGGGGGGGGGAACAGCCTGTCGGGGAGGGGGGGGGAACAGCCTGTCGGGGGGGGGGGGGGGGAATCAGCCTGTCGGGGGGGGGGGTGGGGGGAATCAGCCTGTCGGGGGGGGGGGGGGGGGGAATCAGCCTGTCGGGGGACACCTGGGGGGGGGGGGGGAATCAGCCTGTCGGGGGGGGGGGGAGGGGGGGGGGAATCAGCCTGTCGGGGGGGGGGGGGAATCAGCCTGTCGGGGGGGGGGGGGGGGGAATCAGCCTGTCGGGGGGGGGGGGGGGAATCAGCCTGTCGGGGGGGGGGGGGGGGGGAATCAGCCTGTCGGGGGGGGGGGGGAATCAGCCTGTCGGGGGGGGGGGAATCAGCCTGTCGGGGGGGGGGGAATCAGCCTGTCGGGGGGGGGGAATCAGCCTGTCCGGGGGGGGGGGGGGGGAATCAGCCTGTCGGGGGGGGGGGGAATCAGCCTGTCGGGGGGGTGGGAGGGGGGGAGAATCAGCCTGTCGGGGGGGTGGGGAAAGCAGGGGGGGAGAATCAGCCTGTCCGGGGGCGGGACCGTCGGGGGGGGGATCAGCCTGTCCGGGGGCGGGAGGGGGGGGATCAGCCTGTCCGGGGGCGGGGAGGGGGGGGGATCAGCCTGTCCGGGGGCGGGAGCGGGGGGGGATCAGCCTGTCCGGGGGCGGGACAAGCCTGTGGGGGGGGGATCAGCCTGTCCGGGGGCGGGAGGGGGGGGATCAGCCTGTCCGGGGGCGGGAGGGGGGGGATCAGCCTGTCCGGGGGCGGGAGGGGGGGGGATCAGCCTGTCCGGGGGCGGGAGGGGGGGGATCAGCCTGTTCGGGGGCGGGAGGGGGGGGATCAGCCTGTTCGGGGGCGGGAGGGGGGGGGATCAGCCTGTTCGGGAGGGGGGGGATCAGCCTGTCCGGGGGGGGGGGGGGGGGATCAGCCTGTCCGGGGGGGGGGGGGGGATCAGCCTGTCCGGGGGGGGGGGGAACAGCCTGTCCGGGGGCGGGAGCTGTCCTGGGGGGGGATCAGCCTGTCCGGGCGCGGGAGGGGGGGGGATCAGCCTGTCCGGGGGCGGGAGGGGGGGGGATCAGCCTGTCCGGGGGCGGGAGGGGGGGGGATCAGCCTGTCCGGGGGCGGGAGGGGGGGGATCAGCCTGTCCGGGGGCGGGAGGGGGGGGGATCAGCCTGTTCGGGAGGGGGGGGGATCAGCCTGTCCGGGGGGGGGGGGGGGGGATCAGCCTGTCCGGGGGGGGGGGGGGGGGGATCAGCCTGTCCGGGGGGGGGGGGGGGAACAGCCTGTCCGGGGGCGGGAGGGGGGGGATCAGCCTGTCCGGGGCGGGAGGGGGGGGGATCAGCCTGTCCGGGGGCGGGAGGGGGGGGGATCAGCCTGTCCGGGGGCGGGAGGGGGGGGGATCAGCCTGTCCGGGGGCGGGAGGGGGGGGATCAGCCTGTCCGGGGGCGGGAGGGGGGGGATCAGCCTGTCCGGGGGCGGGAGGGGGGGGATCAGCCTGTCCGGGGGCGGGAGGGGGGGGATCAGCCTGTCCGGGGGCGGAAGGGGAGGGGATCAGCCTGTCCGGGGGCGGGAGGGGGGGGGATCAGCCTGTCCGGGGGGGGGGATCAGCCTGTCCGGGGGCGGGAGGGGGGGGGATCAGCCTGTCCAGGGGCGGGAGGGGGGGGGGGATCAGCCTGTCCGGGGGCGGGAGGGGGGGATCAGCCTGTCCGGGGGAGGGGGGGGGGGATCAGCCTGTCCGGGGGGGGGGGGGGGATCAGCCTGTCGGGGGAGGGGGATCAGCCTGTCGGGGGAGGGGGGGGGTGATCAGCCTGTCGGGGGAGGGGGGGGGTGATCAGCCTGTCGGGGGAGGGGGGGGGGATCAGCCTGTCGGGGGAGGGGGGGGACCAGCCTGGAGGGGGAGGGGGGGGATCAGCCTGTCGGGGGAGGATGGGGGGGGATCAGCCTGTCGGGGGGGGGGGGGGATCAGCCTGTCGGGGGGAGGGGGGGATCAGCCTGTCGGGGGAGGGGGGGATCAGCCTGTCGGGGGAGGGGGGGATCAGCCTGTCGGGGGAGGGGGGGGATCAGCCTGTCGGGGGAGGGGGGGGATCAGCCTGTCGGGGGAGGGGGGGGATCAGCCTGTCGGGGGGGGGGGGGGGATCAGCCTGTCGGGGGAGGGGGGATCAGCCTGTCGGGGGAGGGGGGGGATCAGCCTGTCGGGGGAGGGGGGGGGGAAATCAGCCTGTCGGGGGAGGGGGGGGATCAGCCTGTCGGGGGAGGGGGGGATCAGCCTGTCGGGGGAGGGGGGGGATCAGCCTGTCGGGGGAGGGCGGGGGGGATCAGCCTGTCGGGGGAGGGCGGGGGGATCAGCCTGTCGGGGGAGGGCGGGGGGATCAGCCTGTCGGGGGAGGGCGGGGGGATCAGCCTGTCGGGGGAGGGGGGGGATCAGCCTGTCGGGGGAGGGGGGGGGATCAGCCTGTCGGGGGAGGGGGGGGGATCAGCCTGTCGGGGGAGGGGGGGGGATCAGCCTGTCGGGGGAGGGGGGGGGGAGCAGCCTGTCGGGGGAGGGGGGGGATCAGCCTGTCGGGGGGGGGGATCAGCCTGTCGGGGGAGGGGGGGATCAGCCTGTCGGGGGAGGGGGGGGGATCAGCCTGGCGGGGGAGGGGGGGGATCAGCCTGTCGGGGGAGGGGGGGGGGATCAGCCTGTCGGGGGAGGGGGGGATCAGCCTGTCGGGGGAGGGGGGGGGGATCAGCCTGTCGGGGGAGGGGGGGGGGATCAGCCTCTCGGGGGAGGGGGGGGATCAGCCTGTCGGGGGAGGGGGGGGGGATCAGCCTGTCGGGGGAGGGGGGGGGGATCAGCCTGTCGGGGGAGGGGGGGGATCAGCCTGTCGGGGGAGGGGGGGGGATCAGCCTGTCGGGGGAGGGGGGGGGATCAGCCTGTCGGGGGAGGGGGGGGGATCAGCCTGTCGGGGGAGGGGGGGGGAATCAGCCTGTAGGGGGAGGGGGGGATCAGCCTGTCGGGGGGGGAGGGGGGGATCAGCCTGTCGGGGGGGGGGGGGGGGGGGATCAGCCTGTCAGGGGAGGGGGGCGGGATCAGCCTGTCGGGGGAGGGGGGGATCAGCCTGTCGGGGTGGAAGCAGTCTGTCGGGGGGGGGGGAGCAGTCTGTCTGGGGGGGGGGATCAGTCTGTCGGGGGGGGGAATCAGTCTGTCGGGGGGGGGAATCAGTCTGTCGGGGGGGGGGAATCAGTCTGTCGGGGGGGGGAATCAGTCTGTCGGGGGGGGGGATCAGTCTGTCGGGGGGGGGGATCAGTCTGTCGGGGGGGGATCAGTCTGTCGGGGGGGGGGATCAGTCTGTCGGGGGGGGGGGATCAGTCTGTCAGGGGGGGATCAGTCTGTCGGGGGGGGATCAGTCTGTCGGGGGGGGGGATCAGTCTGTCGGGGGGGGGAATCAGTCTGTCGGGGGGGGGAATCAGTCTGTCGGGGGGGGGGAATCAGTCTGTCGGGGGGGGGAATCAGTCTGTCGGGGGGGGATCAGTCTGTCGGGGGGGGGATCAGTCTGTCGGGGGGGGATCAGTCTGTCGGGGGGGGGGATCAGTCTGTCGGGGGGGGGGATCAGTCTGTCAGCGGGGGATCAGTCTGTCGGGGGGGGGATCAGTCTGTCGGGGGGGCGATCAGTCTGTCGGGGGGGGCGATCAGTCTGTCGGGGGGGGGATCAGTCTGTCGGGGGGGGGATCAGTCTGTCGGGGGGGGATCAGTCTGTCGGGGGGGGGATCAGTCTGTCGGGGGGGGATCAGTCTGTCGGGGGGGGGGAAGCAGTCTGTCGGGGGGGGGGAAGCAGTCTGTCGGGGGGGGGGAAGCAGTCTGTCGGGGGGGGGAAGCAGTCTGTCGGGGGGGGGAAGCAGTCTGTCGGGGGGGATCAGTCTGTCGGGGGGGGGGAATCAGTCTGTCGGGGGGGGGGGGTGGAATCAGTCTGTCGGGGGGGGGATCAGTCTGTCGGGGGGGGGGGATCAGTCTGTCGGGGGGGGAATCAGTCTTTTCAAGGGGGGGATCAGTCTGTCAGGGGGGGGGATCAGTCTGTCAGGGGGGGGGATCAGTCTGTCGGGGGGGGGATCAGTCTGTCGGGGGGGGCGATCAGTCTGTCGGGGGGGGGATCAGTCTGTCGGGGGGGGGATCAGTCTGTCGGGGGGGGGATCAGTCTGTCGGGGGGGGATCAGTCTGTCGGGGGGGGGGGGAAGCAGTCTGTCGGGGGGGGGAAGCAGTCTGTCGGGGGGGGGGAAGCAGTCTGTCGGGGGGGGGAAGCAGTCTGTCGGGGGGGGGGAAGCAGTCTGTCGGGGGGGATCAGTCTGTCGGGGGGGGGGTGGAATCAGTCTGTCGGGGGGGGGGGGGATCAGTCTGTCGGGGGGGGGGGATCAGTCTGTCGGGGGGGGAATCAGTCTTTTCAAGGGGGGGATCAGTCTGTCAGGGGGGGGGATCAGTCTGTCAGGGGGGGGGGATCAGTCTGTCGGGGGGGGGATCAGTCTGTCGGGGGGGGGATCAGTCTGTCGGGGGGGGGGATCAGTCTGTCGGGGGGGGGGATCAGTCTGTCGGGGGAGGGGGGGGATCAGCCTGTCGGGGGAGGGGGGGGATCAGCCTGTCGGGGGAGGGGGGGGGATCAGCCTGTCGGGGGAGGGGGGGGGATCAGCCTGTCGGGGGAGGGGGGGGGATCAGCCTGTCGGGGGAGGGGGGGGGATCAGCCTGTCGGGGGAGGGGGGGGGATCAGCCTGTCGGGGGAGGGGGGGGGATCAGCCTGTCGGGGGAGGGGGGGGATCAGCCTCTCGGGGGAGGGGGGGGGATCAGCCTCTCGGGGGAGGGGGGGGATCAGCCTGTCGGAAGAGGGGGGGGGGGGATCAGCCTGTCGGGGGAGGGGGGGGGATCAGCCTGTCGGGGGAGGGGGGGGGATCAGCCTGTCGGGGGAGGGGGGGGATCAGCCTGTAGGGGGAGGGGGGGGATCAGCCTGTCGGGGGGGGGGGGGGGATCAGTCTGTCGGGGGGGGGATCAGTCTGTCGGGGGGGGGATCAGTCTGTCGGGGGGGGATCAGTCTGTCGGGGGGGGGATCAGTCTGTCGGGGGGGGCGATCAGTCTGTCGGGGGGGGGCGATCAGTCTGTCGGGGGGGGGGAATCAGTCTGTCGGGGGGGGGAATCAGTCTGTCGGGGGGGGGAATCAGTCTGTCGGCGGGGGGAATCAGTCTGTCGGGGGGGGGAATCAGTCTGTCGGGGGGGGGAATCAGTCTGTCGGGGGGGGGATCAGTCTGTCGGGGGGGGGCGATCAGTCTGTCGGGGGGGGGCGATCAGTCTGTCGGGGGGGGCGATCAGTCTGTCGGGGGGGGCGATCAGTCTGTCGGGGGGGGGATCAGTCTGTCGGGGGGGGGATCAGTCTGTCGGGGGGGGGATCAGTCTGTCGGGGGGGGGATCAGTCGGTCGGGGGGGGGGGGGGGAAGCAGTCTGTCGGGGGGGGGAAGCAGTCTGTCGGGGGGGATCAGTCTGTCGGGGGGGGGAATCAGTCTGTCGGGGGGGGGGTGGAATCAGTCTGTCGGGGGGGGGGGATCAGTCTGTCGGGGGGGGGATCAGTCTGTCGGGGGGGGGATCAGTCTGTCGGGGGGGGGGGGGGAAGCAGTCTGTCGGGGGGGGGAAGCAGTCTGTCGGGGGGGATCAGTCTGTCGGGGGGGGGAATCAGTCTGTCGGGGGGGGGGGTGGAATCAGTCTGTCGGGGGGGGGGGATCAGTCTGTCGGGGGCGGGGGATCAGTCTGTCGGGGGGGGAATCAGTCTTTTCAAGGGGGGGGATCAGTCTGTCGGGGGGGGATCAGTCTGTCGGGGGGGGGGATCAGTCTGTCGGGGGGGGAGATCAGTCTGTCGGGGGGGGGGATCAGTCTGTCGGGGGGGGGGATCAGTCTGTCGGGGGGGGGGATCAGTCTGTCGGGGGGGGGGATCAGTCTGTCGGGGGGGGGGATCAGTCTGTCGGGGGGGGGGATCAGTCTGTCGGGGGGGGGGGGACTCAGTCTGTCGGGGGGGGGGGAATCAGTCTGTCGGGGGGGGAGGGAATCAGTCTGTCGGGGGGGGGGGAATCAGTCTGTCGGGGGGGGGGAATCAGTCTGTCGGGGGGGGGGGATCAGTCTGTCGGGGGGGGGGATCAGTCTGTCGGGGGGGCGGATCAGTCTGTCGGGGGGAGGATCAGTCTGTCGGGGGGGATCAGTCTGTCGGGGGGGATCAGTCTGTCGGGGGCGGGAAATCAGTCTGTCGGGGGGGGGGGGGGATCAGTCTGTCGGGGGGGGGATCAGTCTGTCGGGGGGGCGGGAATCAGTCTGTCGGGGGGGGGGGATCAGTCTGTCGGGGGGGGGGGGATCAGTCTGTCGGGGGGGGGGGGAAATCAGTCTGTCGGGGGGGGAATCAGTCTGTCGGGGGCGGGAAATCTGTCTGTCGGGGGGGGGGGATCAGTCTGTCGGGGGGGGGGATCAGTCTGTCGGGGGGGGAATCAGTCTGTCGGGGGGGGGGGGATCAGTCTGTCGGGGGGGGATCAGTCTGCCGGGGGGATCAGTCTGTCAAGGGGGGGGAATCAGTCTGTCGGGGGGGGCGGAATCAGTCTGTCGGGGGGGGGGAATCAGTCTGTCGGGGGGGGGGAAATCAGTCTGTCGGGGGGGGGGAAATCAGTCTGTCGGGGGGGGGGGGGGGAATCAGTCTGTCGGGGAGGGGGGGGGAATCAGTCTGTCGGGTGGGGGGGGATCAGTCTGTCGGGGGGCGGGGGGGGATCAGTCTGTCGGGGGGAGGAGGAGGCGGAGGGGGAGGGAGGGAGGGGAGTGAGGGGGAGGGACGGAAGGGGCGGAGGGGGAGGGAGGGAGGGGAGTGAGGGGGAGGGACGGAAGGGGCGGGGAGGGGGGGGGGCGGTGGATGAGCCTGCTGGGTGGGCAGGGTGTGGATGATCCTGCCAGGGGAAGCGAGGGGGGGAGGGTGGGGATGAGCCTGCTGTGGCGGGGGTGGTGGATGAGCCTGCTGCGGGGGGATGGGTTGGATGAGCCTACTGTGGGGGAGGCGGATTGAGCCTGCTTGGGGCGGGGCGGGGGGGGCGGGGGGGGGGGGGGGGGGTGGGTTGCGAGGGTGGAATCAGCCTGCGGACCGGGCAAGATAGAGGAGATGGTGGCAGGGCAGGATAGAAGTGGTAAGACTAGCAGGGCAGAGCAGGTGACAGGGTAAAGGGGGACAGAGTAGGGGGCAGTGCAGAAGTGGAGCAGGGTAGAGGACAGGGCAGAGGGCAAAGTAGATGGAGGGCTGAGTGGGAATTATCACCATTCAAAAACCTTGTTTTAATCCTAATCAGTTTCTTTGTTTTATTCAATTATCAAGATTCCAGCGTAAAACAAGATAAAGCTTTATTCCAATACATGTAATTAGGTGTTTGGTTGCAAGATATGTGACCGTTGCAACTTTCTATCCTGTATAAAATTCACATGCCCCACCAACAGCCAGATTTGCAAATATCTTGTCCACAAAATAGGTGGTGAAAATATTGCTTAAAATTAGCTATGATCGAAAATATAATGATTTCATAGAATTCCAGCAGTGCAGCAAGAGGCCACTCAGCCCATCGAGTCTGCATCGACTCCGAAAGAGCATCCCACCTTGGCTCTCCCCTGCAGCCTACCCCTGTAACCCCACACATTTACCATGGTTTCATTAAACAAAATGGCAAATTGAGGGCTGGATTTAATATTTTCCTTCAATTTTCCCATTTTAAATCCTCACATCCATCTTTACAATTATAGCCTCTGGACCTAAGGAAAATAGTGTTTTCTAATTGCTGAGAAATTAAGGACTGTGGGTTTTGCACAGATGTTTAGGGGTCATGTTGAGAAATTACTAGTGGACAGATACAAAGATAATTTAGAAAGCTAATGACACAGAGACGTTTATGTCACTGTTACGGTGGAAGTTACATTATGGTTATGTGAAGCTCTCTCCACCTGGAGCACTTCTGCTCAGTTCGAAGCAGAGATATGTTGGTGCATGATTTTTTGGTGCAGTGGGAGAGTAACCAGAGTGATACTGGGACTAAAATGGTTGTTATGAGGAAAAATATACTAGGTTTGTATTCCCTTGAATACAGAGTTTAAGGCTGATCTAATTTCCGTCAAGATGATTTAAGGAGTTGATGATAGAGATAGAGGAAAATGATTTCCCTTGGTGAGGAAGTTCAGGACAAGTAGGTATAATTTTAATAATATAAAAGCAAAATAGTGTAAATGCTGGAAATCTGAAATAAAAACAGAAAATGCTGGAACAACGCACTAGGTCTGGCAGCATCTATGGCGAGAGAAACAGTTAACAGTGTGAGTCCTTATGACTTCTTCAGAGATATAATTTTAAAATTAGAGCTAGACTGGTCACGCTGATCACTGGAAGCACCTCTTCTTACAAAGAGTGGTGGAAATCTGAAACTCTCCACTCCCAAAATGTTTTTGAGAATTTCAATTGAAAATGTCAATTGGTAATTTTTTAATAGATAAGTGTATGAAGGGAACAAGGGCAGGTCAGTGGAGTTAAGATATAGATCAGTCATAATCTATTATTGAGTGGACTACTTCAGTTCCTATCATGGAAATTTCATATATAAACTCATTACCCTTTGCAACAGGGACAATGCAGCAGCATTGCTGGCAGCAAAACACAATTGGAGTGTGCTAAGTTTTACATGGCCAGTTTCTACTATTAATGTGGACATAGGAAATAAAAGTGGAAATATGAGGACAAAATATCTATGGTCTAATTTCCCTTCCCTCTTCACCTGAAGATTACACTTGGCCTTGACCAAGTGACCAACCAGTAAAGTAATCATTTATAATGTATGTTATGCACTTTTTGATTTTGCTTCTCCACTCTGTCATGCCTGCAAAGTGGCACCACAATAGAACTTCCCACGATAACATTAGCCATCGCACGGTTCACACCTGCAGCTATGCACTTTAGAACAGCTTATTTAACTACAGATTTCATACCTATACCGGCAGCATCTTAATGCACTCTGAGGGAAATTTGTTCAACCTTGATTTTCTGTAGGCAATGTCACGAGAGATCAACCAGTCCATTAAACACTCCCAGGTCAGATTATAGTATTGATTAGATTCAGATTATAACCCTCTCTATTCTTACCCATGAACGCCTTGTAATCCTGACCTCAGAAGAGCAATGTCAACTGCATCAGTGTGCATTTTCTGTTTGCCATCTTGCAGCAACTCAGAGTGAGATTGTCCTGTTTTCTGCAATGAGTTCTTCTCCAGTGGGTAATGAACTGAGACTTCATATGGAATGCTCCATAGACATAGAAGACTTTCATCTTATTCCATGACAAGTTTAGATGAAGAAAGACTATTCTTGAATATCTGTTTTGTCATGTCTCCATTGAAATATCTAACTTTCTTAAATGAACGGTCTCAGCGATCAACAGAAGATATTTTAAGCTGTTGATCACCTTTTGCATAAAAAAACCTCTGTGCATTAAAACTTTGAATTTGATCGTTTCTGCCTTGTTGCTTTGTATTGGAAGAATGGTACATGTGTAGAAGGAAAGTTGAGAACAGCAATAATAATGCTGGTAAATTAAGAGAAAATGATTAGAATAGAGGGAAGAATCAGCTCACGATTCTCTGACAAACTGTTTCTTGCATCTTGCTTTTGAATGTAAGAAAGGTTTAAAAGTCTGCCAAAATGGGAGAGGGTCTGAAAAATCAGAGCTTAATAGAGAGCTAGATACTATTAAGGAAAATGTTTTTGGTGTAGGGCAATTTTTATTTTCTAGGTAGAAGGTGTGAAATGCACACTTAGAAGATCAATAATATTAGTAAGCAATGAAAAACTTCAGGATGATGCCAACTAAAGTGGCAACTATTGATTAAATGTGTAAAAGAGGCTGACTTTGAGGCCCCACCTGGCTACAGATGCAGCCACAGGATGTTTTAACTTGGAAGTGCACCCCTCTCCCTTATTGGCAAGGTAATGGCAGGCTGTAATTCCTGCAATGCTGGAGGGCATCCTATTACTCATATCTGAATGAAGAATCAGCAGGCTAGATCAATTGATTCTTAGTGACTAATTGTTGGAAGAAAGCATTGTGTCTTGTTTTGTGTCTGAAATAAACCTTTCAGAGGAAAACAGATTAAAAAAAATATCAAATGTTTGTGTCACTGATAAGGCCATAACTTCTTGCCCAACCTTTGAATTGCCTTTGATCTGAGTGTCTTTGTAGGCCATTTCTGAGGAGTATTTAACCAGATTGCTGTGGATCTGGAGTCACATGTAGGCCAGACAAGGTAAGGGTGGCAGATTTCCTTTACCAGGCAACATTAATTAACCAAATGGGTTTTCAACAACAATTGGCAATGGTTTCAGATTTTTATTGAATTCAAATTTCACCAACTGCCTTGGGATTCGAACCCAGGTCCTCAAACCATTACCCTGGTTCTCTAGATCACTAGTCCAATGACAATACCACTATGCCACTGCTTCCCCATTTTATTCACAGCTCAATACATAGATTGTGCAATATTGTAATTTTTAAAAATAAGTACATAGATGTATCTGTTTTATTCGTACTTTGTCAGTATTATACCTGATATCAAGTTCACATTTACTTTGGCGTTACCTTTGGTCCTTTTCATTTGTATATGCAAAAATTATTCCCATTTTCATTGTGAACTGTTTTTGTGTAAGCCTACTTCATATGGAAAGCTTGAGGGTACAATGCATGTGAAATTTGTTTAATAATTTTTTTATTTGTTCGTGGGATATGGGTGTTGTCGGCTGACCAGCATTTATTGGCCATCCCTAGTTGCCTGAGGGCAGTTTACAGTCAACCATATTGCTGTAGCTCTGGAGTCATACATAGACCAGACTAAGTAAGGACAGATTTCCTTCCCTAAAGGACATTAGTGAACCAGATGGGGTTTTCCGACAATCAACAATGGTTTTCATGGCCATCAGTAGATTCTTAATTCCAGATTTTTTTTTATTGAATTCAAATCCCACCATCTGCCAAGGTGGGATTCGAACCCAGGTCCCCAGAACATTAGCTCAGTTGCTGGATTCATAATCTATTGATTAAACCACTAGGCCATTGGCTCCCCAATGAGATTAAGATGTATTAAATTATGCACAAATCTGGACAGCTGGTCCATGGGACGAAGTAAAAATGAGAAATAATTGGCAAAGACACAAAGTCCCTTTTAAACACACAAGATGACTGTGGCACTATACATTCTTCACTCTGAACCCCAATTGAATATTTTTGGATGTCTCCTCTGAACATCCTCACGTGATTGTCACGTGAGAGCTTCCAAACTTCACTCCCAAAAACATACTTTAAAAGCTTCAGTATGCATTACCTTAGTAGTTTGCATTCTGAAATCCAGACCAAGTTTTCCAAATGACAAAGTTTAAACGAAGCTTCCACTCAACCTTTAACAGTGAATCCCATCCAGGTTTTTACATCACCCCTTTAGGATTTATTTGTCTTGACTGCTGTGCAAACTGCTCACAATTGCTTTAACCCTTGATTCCAGACTGTAATAAAATTACACCAGATGTTTCTACTGGCTCTGAAGACTGCTGTCCTACTTTAAATCTAGTTATTGCAGTTGTCTTTTTAACTCAGAACACTTTGTTTATTCTTCCTTGAATTCTTCTGAACAATACCTTGGTCTCTGTTCTCTTAACTTCAGACTTCTTGGATACTTCTCTTCATTTCTCTAGTTTCCTTAACTAGCTGGACTTTAGGTTTCTGGCATCTGTTTTCTTAACCATTACTTCATAGAATAGCTTCTAGCAAAGCTGAGAGAGGAGATGTTCCTTCTAGCCTTCTAAATGCACTGCTTTGAGCAGAGCTGTGACAGCTGCCTTCTATCTTATCACCTATCTTCAACTGCCCACCAATTCAGCTAAAACAAGTTTCTCTATTTCTCTACCTTACAATGTCCCTCTTGCTAAGCAGCATCCATGTGCTGATGTTTTTTAATTTATTCTTCATGCCATAGCTCTCTCAAAGCACAATAGAAACACAACTGGAACTTAACCAATCCCCAACATAGAAACACCTTTTTCCAGTGTGAATCTAACTATAGGTTTTACTTTTCCAGGCACAGAAACATTAAATTAAACATACTCAATACTGTACCTTATTTCTAATGTTTGCCAATACAAATATAAATCTCTTAAAACTACCTTTGTTTTCCTAACAATGCATTTAAGAACAAGTAAAACATCAACTCTTTTGTCTCATGCAGAACCAGTCTAAACAGATCAAAATGAAATGCTCATCATAGTAACCAACAATTCTGAAGGATATTATAACCACATCAATTATTAAGTGTAGCTTGCTGTCCTAGATGAAGACTTGGTTTAAACACGACATATAAAGCATTTTAGCAGAACAACGTAGAATTTGTAGTGTCCCTAAAGTTATTTGTAATGCTGCCCAATAATTGATTAAACAGGTATATTTTAGTTCACTGCTGTAAAATATTCAATTTCATGTGAAGCTAAAAATTAACCAGTTAATTGGTGGTATGTAGTGTTAACATTTATAAGCAATGCAACCATACATCTGAGTAAAAAGGATTTTCATCACTTGATATTGTTGGGAAAGCTTCTAATTTTATTACAACTGAATTCATAAGCTGTATTTCAAGGATGTGGAATGAATTTGCTGAACACATGAGGCAGAGTACTGGCATACTTATGGCATTTTCCATTAATAGGGTGAGAAAATTGCAGGAAATTATGGCATGAGTGACTACAGTCATTATGTATGCTAAGACCATAATTGTCTGGAACTTTCTGACCTGTTCCACAGAAGCAGCTGCCATAAAATCTAAACCTCAACAACTTGCAATAACAAAGTGCCTTAAAGGTAGTTAAAGACATCCAAAGGCAGTTCACAGAATTGTTATCAGACAAAAATTGGCAACCAAGCTACATAAAGAGGTATTAAATCAAGTGACTTAAAAGCTTGTTTGATAAGGTGGTTTTAAGGAGCAAGTTAAAGGTCTACAAAAGGCAAAATACTGCAGATACACAAAATTAAAAGCAGTTGCAAGTACTTGGTAGGTCAGGCATTATCTGTTAGACGGAAACAGAGTTAAAGTTTCAGGTCTGTGAGCTTTCATCAGAACTGAGAAACATTTGAAATGTAATAGAAACAGAAAGTGCTGAAAATTCTCAGCAGATCTGGCAACAAATGCGCTTCTGACCGGATGCACCCTCTTCTTAAGGCCCAATGACCTCCAGACTCTCTCCCCCTCTGTCCTATCCCCGGAACCCTAATCACCCTCCTCACTACCCCCCAAGGCCTACCCTACCCTCCCCACCCTGGGTCTCCTGCCACTTCTCCTCCTGTTCCTGGGGCTTAGTTCCAGGCAGCTCACTGCAGCATTGATCCTGGAGCTACCAGAGATTTGCTGGCAAATTAGATTGGCTAACAGCTCTCCAAGACAGAATATCCTCCTAGCAATGAGCAGAAATCCCACCTTATGCAAATCAATACTTGTGCAAGCGTGAAATGACATCAGGCCAGAAACTTGGATCAGCATGGACTAATAAAGGAGAGCCAGCACCAATTTGTTATAGGCAAATCATGCTTGTCTAAAATTAAAGGTTTTTGATGAGTTAGCAGGGAGGGTGGATGAGGACTTGCAAAGGATGTCTGATGAAGTAACACATATGAGACTTGTGAGCAAAAGTGAAAGAAACACCATGGACACAAAATCAGCTAAATATCATAAATCAGAGAGTTGTGGTAAATGGCTATTCTTTGGATTGGACGGAGATATACCATGTTATTCACTAAGATTCAGCGCTAGGACCTCATTGCAGTTGATATTGTGGATATAGACTTTCAATAATATAACAGACACACCAGGATAATTGTCGTAGCCTGTGGATTTGACTACTTACAATATCCCATGTGTTTCATAGCCAATAAATGACATTTGAAGGATATTGTAGAGTGAACTAATATATCTGAGGGAGTATAATGAAAACAGGAATACTCAACAGGTCAGGCAACATCAATGTTCCAATGAAAGATCCTCAACCTGAAAGTTTGGGCTGAATTTTACTGGCCCACGGATGGATATTCCCTCTGATTTTTTTTCCATTTAGCTATGGGATGTGGGCATTGCTGGCTGGGCCCATCCCTACCTGCACTTGAGAAGGTGGTGGTGAGCTGCCTTCTTGAAGCACTGCAATCCTTGCCAACAGCATCAGAAACCTGTCTCCGATAGCTAATTGACCCGGTAAAATATGTGATCCTTTTCCATTGCTGGCAAGTGTGGGGTTGGAACGCGCTTTTTGCCCCAGTGTCACGGTCCTGAACCCCATGGAAAAATTCTGCCTGTTAACTCTTTTTCTCTCCACCGATCTTGCCTGACTTGCTGAACCTTGTCAGCATTTTCTGTTTTTTAATTTCAGATTTCCAACATCTGCAGTATTTTGCTGTTGTACAGTTGAGGAAAAAACCTTGTCCGTGACACGAGGAAACACCTTTCTGTTTGAACAGCATCGTGACAGTTTTTCATTTACATGAACAGCTGGAAAATTAGATTAGGCTTAAAATATTATCCAAAAAATGCTATTGTAGAGGCCCTTCCCATATACTGGATCGAAGTAATAAACTTTTTTACTCAAGCTTTTGAACTGAACAAAACAAGTGATTTTATACATTAGCCAACAGACAGGATTTTGTACATGGGCTTTGGTACCCCACCGTCAGGGGGGGTCAAATGGTCTGAACTGTAGGGGGATGGGGGGGGATGGATACAGTTACCTAACTGATTTTCCCTGAATTGTCCAATTATTGATCAGAGGCAGGCTGACCACCGAATCAAGGGCAGTGGGGTTCACTTTCGAAGCTGGAAGACAGCCTTTTCAGGTTAGTGAGGGAGATGGCGCTTCCATTTTGAAGCATCCTCTCTCCAACTTTAAAAAATATTTAATAAAAAAAAGGTGAAATTGCTGTATGCCAGCAAGAAATATATCTTAAAGGGCATTTGTCTCTTTGTAACCTATACAAAGTATAATCTGGTGTGGTTCAATCCATGATGTGGAGATGCCGGCGTTGAACTGGGGTAAACACAGTAAGAAGTTTCACAACACCAGGTTTCTGTTGGACTTTAACCTGGTGTTGTTAAACTTCTTACCGTGGTTCACTCCAGCCATACCTAGAGCATATCTTCAAAGATAAAATAAAAACATTCAATATTATATTGCGGGCTTTAGTCCCCACCACTCTGGCATTACTTCCAGCTTTCAAATGGCTATTGATATTCCAAATCAGATCAACTTTTCCCAGCGGAAATAGAGATAAACAACACACAGGCAGTTGTGGTTCCTGGATTGTTACCACCAATGACTTTGCTGAATCATGCTGACATGAAGAAAGGGGAAATGGTTCTTGCGTAAGCTCTTAATTAACATTAACCAAATATATTTGTGCTGGCTCAGGGCAAAAGACCAAATTCCACACACAACCAATACTAGCAACACCTTATGACTCGATAAGTTTTGTTTGCACTGGGGTTGTTATCTGGAGCTAACTTAGCTTCCAGGGAAACTTACACTGCTAATATGTTGTTACGATGTGTCAATATGCTGTTACGCCAGTTCAAAAATGCTCCCACAAAATTAGGACTGCAAACAAATTCACAGTAAAATACAGTAGCAAGGGAGATTTTATAATTTAATACAATGTTCAGATTTCAAAAATGAAAAAAAGGAAAATTCTCATTTTTGAGATGCAGCAACTGACTTCGCAGGACTACTCCCTGGAGAACTGAATTAGATCAGGACTCTTCCAATTAGTTCATTCTTTATTTGTTGTGACCATTTCTTGTCTGCTTAGGGGAGCTTTTTGTGATCTTGTCTGTGTATTTATTGATTTTCTCCCACCTGGATTAATTTCTCTGAACCGAGGGGCAGGCTTTTAAAGGGACTGACCTGCTCGTAGGTCAGCAGTAGGTGAGAAACCCAAACATTACAGCAGCAGGCTTTACCATAATATTCACAATATTAGTATCCCGCTTCTGGGCTTCCCGGACAATCACAGAGAGCGGGTGTGATGACAACATATCAATGGAAGAATTTCTAATTAAAGAAACCAGGTCAGGAGTCAGAGTGACTGAATTCTACATTCATTCTTGAGGTTTCAGCCACTACGTGAATGGAAGCAAGATGTGGAAAGGCTATTCCGTGGCTCTCCACCCTGGGGGACCTGCTGCAGGGCTCAGACTGCTGTGAACTGCTTCTTCCCATAGATCTAAGGAGAAAGGCCAGTCTCAAACCAAGCAGGTGTGGATGGAGATGGCTGAGGAAATGAACAGCAGAAGTATGGGCCCTTGGACCTGGATGCTTTTTGTGCAAGAGTTTCAAAGACCGCATGAGAGAAGGATAGGTGAGTGGCATAACAATTTCAAGGTGACAATTCCTGCACTGACTGCGCAAAGTATCCTCCTGCACAGCCCTCCTCACACATCCACACTTCGCAGCTCTGCTCATTCCTCTGTCGAGCCACCTCCTTACATCCTCATCTGAACAGCAAATGCTCACACTCACCCTAATCTTACTGTCATATCACACCTATGCTTCCCCTGCCATTCTTCACACATTCAATTCCTCAAAATCAGCACTTTGTTTTCTCTCTTTGTATGAGAGGAAAGAACAGAACAAGAGCCATAGAACCAGGGGCAGGTGGTGGGGGGTGTCGGGTGGGGAGAACAGGAGATGAGTGACCCTCCAACCTCTGACCACTGCAGAGGACGAAGCCTTGGAGATGAGCAGAGTGGTGGAATGGCCATTGGTGATGGGAAAATGGGGGTTCCCCCAGACGTCAGGTGACAGGATTGGAAATCACTGCCATGGCATAAAGCAATCACTCCTGTTGAGTTGCTGTCACCACAAACTGAAATGTGAACCATGGTAGAGTTTTAAGCCTTTTCCCATGTCAGTTCTGATTCATATCTTTCATCCCCATAGGTCCATCAGACATGACACAAGAGCTGGAGCAGGAAGCAGCCAAGGATTCTGCAGAGTTGTGCACTCTGTGGAATAACCATCACACAAATCTTGCACATCCTCCACCAGCTCAGAAACACACACTTCAGTGGGGGTTCCAAGGGAGTTGATAGGTTGGTCACGGGGGGAGTGCGTATGTCAAGTGAGCAAGATTAATTGTTGGAGACAAGGATAGCAGTGAAGTGTCCCTGTCAGAGGGTGCAGGACACTGCAAGCTCTGCTTCACTGGACGCAAATGCAGAACCTGCCCCTGCACAGGAGAATGGTATCACTAGAATGGAAGACAACCAAAGGGTGTGAATGCGATGGACAGTGGGAATTTTTGTTTTGCGAGGGGTGTTTAGAAAGTAAGAAGTTTAACAACACCAGGTTAAAGTCCAACAGGTTTATTTGGTAGCAAAAGCCACACAAGCTTTCGAGGCTCTGAGCCCCTTCTTCAGGAGGGGCTCAGAGCCTCGAAAGCTTGTGTGGCTTTTGCTACCAAATAAACCTGTTGGACTTTAACCTGGTGTTGTTAAACTTCTTACTGTGTTTACCCCAGTCCAACGCCGGCATCTCCACATCATGTTTAGAAAGGGCATGGCTGGGGTGCGGGAGGAGGGGACGTGGCTGGGGTGCGGGGGGCGAGTGAGCGGTTGGGGTGCGGAAGGCGGGTGCACGATTGTGGCGGGGGGGGGGGGTGCTGATGGGTGGTCGTCCTGCATTGTTAAACCACAAGGCTTCACACACTCCGGTGATGTGAGAAATGCATGGACGAGTCTGTCGTGGGCTAGTTGGTGAACATCTGCAGGTACCCTGCCCATCTATTCCTCAGAAGATGCAGAGCATTTCTCATCCACCTTCTCCTGCAGCACCGGTCGCCTCTGTAGCACTATGTTGGACAAAACACAGCAGCAGACCTCAACTCTTCACAGCAGACCTCAACTCTGCCTTGTTGGTACTAATCCTTGAATTACTTCTTCAGCAACCCAATGATTTTTAGGTTAATGTCCTCGTGCTCACGTGACTCCACTGCATCATATTGTTTCTCACAGATGTCATCAGCCACGTCCTTAGAGAGTGGCTCTTGTCTCCAAGGAGGCACCTGCTGACTGTTTGCAGGTACACATCTGTGGGAGATGAAACTTGTGCAGAATAAAATTATTGAGGCAGCTTCATGATATCTTGTACTGACATGCATGAATACCTGCCAGTGGTCATATACAAGCTGAATACTGGTTTTGATTAATAAATACACATAGATGATCTGAGGGTACCTTGCTTGTCACAGATGTGAACTCTATGATTCCATGGATCAATGAGAATTCAACCATTGCAGCAAATGCAAGAGCCTGTTGGCTCAGAATGGTCTCATTGGTAGCAAAGTGGTCAACGCTGACTGCTTTGCCAAACATGGCATAGGCCTTTTGGGAGATACCAGGTGTGTCACCAATAAAATCCTGGACAGAGCCTGATGAGAGGAAATTCAGGAGTTTCATGACCTTGATGGCCATTGGCAAAGAATACCCCCTTGGCCCTCTTCAAAGCAGGTCATTTTCTAGGAGGCTGCAGATGTTCGTAACAATGTCATGAAAACCTGAGCGATCTGAGGCACTGTTGCTCTCTTATTTTGAGGAAATTGAACCAATTACATTTTAGCTACAGGCTACTGTTGGATTTGCACATGAATGCCAGTGTGCATCAACATACCATACCATTTTTCAGAAAAATCTGGCCTAAAACTTGCAGCAAAATGTTTGAAACGTGTGAAAGACTAAGACCTTACCCTGTAATTTTTTGAATAAAACAAAGAGATACATTCATTGCTGTCTCTAAAATTTTCAAACTGGACACAGACTTAAAATGGCTGAATCTATGTCTGTCTGTGACTCCAAACAAAAGAAGCTACCTGGCAGTATTGGAGAAACAGCCACCACTAATAAAGAGGGAAACAAAATAACAGCTTTCAGTTTCAGATAGGTAATAAGAGGAGAAATTAGTACTGTTTAATTTAAGCCCCATTCCTGTCTGTAACAAACGTATATTGGTATTATGTTAGTGTCATTACACTGTTCTAGAGGGGATTTCCTGTTTGTTACTCTGGCACAAAGCACTAGCTTAGTCAAAATAAAATATATTTCAAAATTTCCAATAAGTCAAAGTGCAAATCTTTTTTAGCCAACCTGCCTTCATTTCGTTACATCAGAGAGTCTTTTGATAAACTAACTTTTGAAAAAATAATTTCTTAAATCTGTTTGCAATCATACAGAAATACTACAATGGTAATTTTGCATCAGTGAAAAAAGAATACTACATTTTCTTGCTTTCAAAAAGTTTGAACTTTAATGATGATATAAGCATAACCATAGTCCGAAAGACACCCTGGTTAGGTGCATTGGCCATACTAAATTCACCCTCAGTGTACCCGAACAGATGGCAGAGTATGGCGACTAGGGAATTTTCACAGTAACTTCATAGTAGTGTTAATGTAAGCCCACTTGTGACAATAATAAATAAACTTTAACTTATCATATTATTACATTTATTTAAATCAAACAAAAAATGCCATTTCATACAATTTGTTGAAATATGTGACCACTGGAAGAACATTTATAATGATGCCAAAATATTTGTGTTTAATAAATTCAAAAGACATGGGCAATTTTACAGTCTGCTTCTTGGCAGTTGTAATGTTTCTTTACTGCTGGATGTAAAATTGTAACATGGAAAAATACCACAGCACTGTTACTGGTATACAGCAGGTACATTTTTTTTCACTTTGCACAAATCAAGTTGCCCATCTGGAGCTGTCCTTCTGGGGTAATTTGTTGACACATCTGGGAGTACATGATAGACAAAAAGCATTTTTGAAAGATAGAATCTTGACATTTTGCCAGTAACGTATGTATACAACTGTCATATAGAAACACAGCTTAACATTGGCAGTAACACTGCTCCTAGTTATAAGAACTTAGATATTGTTAAAAAAAACACTATCATCGACAATAAGCAAGCACAATCAATCAGGCAAAATACAACCCATGTTATAGCTATATGTTTGCTGGAATTTAATAAAAATGGACAGGGTATAAGTATCTAGAAAATTGGGATGTTAGCTGTTTGTTGTGTGTTGTGTTTTGGAAACAATGTATGTTGGTTGTCCATGTAGTGTGATGGTTAGGTATAAATTTTAGTTATGAGGTATAAAACTTTTTTAAAAATGAAAGCTAAGAAAAACATGGTTGTACACTTCCTGATAAAGCCTCCACGCTATGATGTCAGGAAGAGATGGTATATTGTCAATTTTTTTTATTTATTCAATATAGAAAAACCAGAACCATAATTGATGCAATTCAGTATCACTCTGCAAGCACTTGATGAATTGTAAACGTTAATTTTTATTGAGCAAGCTAGGGCTCAGTTCTGACTTGAAGATTATCCAGTTTATCGCCTACCATATTACATATTTAGTATCAGCCATTTTCTAAAATTTTTCCTTCAGTAAACACATTTTACTCTAAACTTGTATCAACAGTCCAACTGTATCCTGCGTAACATTTATCTTGCCAACATATTTTGTTATTTGCATTTCTCGTCAGTTAGTTTCCCCTGAACAGGTTAACTCTGCTGAGGTAATCCACAGGCACTAATCAGCCTCTGATTGTTGTCCAAGTGGCTTGCCACTCTTCACATTTAAGCCTCAAAGGTTTAAGGAAGAAAAGTTTCTGGCTGTACATAATTGCACATTTGTATCTCATTCTGTCCCCGTCAGGCACCCGCACAAGTGCATTTGTCACTGGATAATTATCAGAAATGGAATCTAGGTTAACTCTCCAAATTCAAACCAAGAGGAGCTTCGACCAATTGTAATGCAGAGGGATGTTGCTTCAGCTGGGATTGGTTAACTCAGCACAGTTTGTAGATCAAACCTGGGATCTTCCAGATTCAGCTGCTCTTCAGCCAGTAAGGAAATTTGCCAAGATATTTTCATTGTACAAGTTGACCATGATATTGCATTAAAAGAGTCAAGAGCAACATTCAGAGTTTGATGACTGTGGAATATTGAACTCAAGCAGCAGCAAACAAAGGCAGATAGGAGATGGAGCAGAAGGGAAAGAAAGTGTGGGAGAGAAATAGGAGAGGAAAATGGGATTTGGGAAATGGAGAGGAAAGAAGGAAGAGGAGGGGTACATCTGGAAAATGTGGAGGTGGAAGGGATGCCAATGGGGAGCTAAGGCATAGAAACTAGTTCAGCATCTCTATTAATCAGGAAGAGTGATGGGAAGTCAACATTGGTGCTCATTGAGTGGGGTGAAGTTCAGTGTTGAGAATGTTGTTGGGAAGGGATGTGTGCGCAAGTTCAACATGGGTGCTGAATGGGTGGATGCAATACAAGTTCAGCAAGGCTGTTTAATAGGGAGGTATGGTGATGGATTGGTGAAGAGAAAAATTGCCGAGTAGGTGTTGCAGCAATTGCCAAATTCCTCTCGAGAGTCATAGCCTCCCTTTCTGACTAACAGCATTTTTGCATAGTTACCGAAATGTAGATTTAGCTAGCAACCCAAATTAATTTAGCAATTTTGTCACTTTACACTTCAATAGTGCATCTATAAACACTTTGGTTTCAACATGAGGTCCAGTTATATCAGTGTGACTGGGAAATTCCCTGTATCTGCTTCTTAACAGTCATTACTTTTCCAGAACATGCAATGTGGAACTTTGTTCGTGTGTTCAAACAGGATTTCCACTGCATTTCTTTCAAAGTATTGCCAGTGAAGCGTGAGCAATCTGAGCACTTTCCCTGACTCTATGGGCTGAATCTTCCATAGAGTAGCAATCCCCACTGGATTGCCACGCCACTCATATTCTCTTACCTTAGACTCGAGCTCCACATTTCTTACCTGGACTCCTGACCCAGGCCTGTTGAGAAGTGTGCAACATAGCTGCTCCTGGAGTCCTTTAGTGTAATATAGGCACATCAGGAGAAAAAAAGCCACACCGCCTTTTTATGGGACTAGCTGTTGTATTCCTGGAAGTATTTATGTCCCAGCCACTTTGACAAGCTAGGAGAGAAGGCAAGTACATAAGGTAAGTGGGTGAGACGGTATGATGGGTCGGCTCAGATGGGTAGTTGAGGGTCCAGTGGTGTAGTTGGCTAAGAGTTAGAACTGGTTTTAATCCTTGAAACTTTTCCTGGGTAATGCTAAGTGAGTCAAAACCACTTGAAATCCCTGACCTTAAATCCAAGTTTCAGAGGGTTCCAGACATAAAATAATTGCTCAATGGAAGTTGAAGCTTCCTGGGAAATTCCCACAGAGTACTTGCATTCAGGCTTTCAAGGAGTTCCCCAGCTCAAATTCCGGGGTATGCTCCTGCAGAGAACCAAAGATCTTGGCCCATGACAGTGTGAGCTGCTTCATTGAAAGGAAAACTACAAACCGCTCCTCTCATTAAGCTGGGTACAGGAAATAAAACAAAACAAATGGGCATTTATACAATTTACATTACAATGGTGATGACACCAAAATTACTTAATTAGCTACAAGTCGCTTTGAATCATCCAGTGGTTGTGAAGAAAAGTCTTTCTTCCCTCTCATCTTTCATGTCAGGATATCTCAGCTCTTCACAGCCAAGTACTTTTGAAGTGCAGTCACTGTTGCAATGTGGCAGCCAACCTGAACACAGCATGGTCCCACAAATAACAGGTGATAACAGATAATTTGTTTTAATGATATTGTTGAGGGATAACCGTTGATAAGGACACCGAGGAGAACTACACTTCTGTTCTTTGAAATAGTGCCTGGGATCTTTGAGGTCTAGCAGAGAAGGCAGACGGGGCCCTCAGTTTACATTCTTGTGTGAATAATGACAACTTCAACACTGTGTGCTGGCCTTCATCAATCGAGGAATTGAGTTTAGGAGTCGTGAGATAATGTTGCAGCTGTATAAGACCCTGATCAGACCACGCTTGGAGTACTGTGCTCAGTTCTGGTCGCCTCATTACAGGATGGATGTGGAAGCCATAGAAAGGGTGCAGAGAGATTTACAGGGATGTTGCCTGGGTTGGGGAGCATGCCTTATGAGGATAGGTTGAGTGAGCTCGGCCTTTTCTCCTTGGAGAGACGAAGGATGAGGGGTGACCTGATAGAGGTGTATAAGATGTTGAGAGGTATTGATCGAGTGGACAGTCAGAGGTTTTTTCCCAGGGCTGAAATGGTTGCCACAAGAGGACACAGGTTTAAGGTGCTGGGGAGTAGGTACAGGGGAGATGTCAGGGGTAAGTTTTTCACTCAGAGGGTGGTGGGTGCGTGGAATGGGCTGCCAGTAACGGTGGTGGAGGTGGATTCGATAGGGTCTTTTAAGAGACTTTTAGATAAGTACATGGAACTTGGTAAGATAGAGGGTTATAGGTAAGCCTAGTAATCGCTAAGGTAGGGACATGTTCGGCACAACTTTGTGGGCTGAAGGGCCTGTATTGTGCTGTAGTTTTTTCTATGTTTCTATAACAGTGCAGCACTCCTCTGTACTGCACTGGAGTGTGAACCCAGTTTATGTGCTCAAGTCTCTGGAGTGGGACTTGACCTTTTGACTCTGAGATAAGAGTACCAAAGAACTAGAACAGTGGTTCCCAAAGGGTGCAGCGCGCCACACTGGTGCGGCAAGAGAGGATGGCAAGTGTGGTGGGAAGATTCAAGGACAATCAAAGAAACATTTAAACATGGATTAGATATTTTTCCAAAGTGATTGTTTTATACTTTCTGGATGTCCCATGATCATATTATAAAGTAGTTGTGTTCTATGTTATGAATCAAGCACTGCTAGGAGTTGGTTTTTTTGTTTTTGAATGTATTTCTTATCAATAAAAAATTGGGTGTGGCGCGAGCAAATTTTTATTCCGAAAGTGCGGCCCAGTGAAAAAAGTTTGGGAACCACTGAACTAGAATGAGGCCTGTGGTCAGAATCTTTAGGGGTGGAACAAACAGGAAGTAAAAATAAATTGTTGGGCTGCTTTGGAGCTTTTTGTGCAAACATTGAGGACCCAAGAGTAACAATGCAATTATTAATTTATTCATGAATTCAAGACAATATCAAGCAAGCAGCATGAAATCCAAGCAAGTCAAATCATCACACCACAGTTCAGAGTAGCGGGCAATTAAGTACTTTCTAAGATCAATAAGTTTTAAAAGGAGTGTTTTAGTCTATGTATATATTACAGGGATCCAGGGCATGCAGACTTTGATGCAGGGACCAAGAGAAACAAAGTTCCACAAACTTGCTGAACTCTGGGCAAAGAAACTTTTAACAGAATTTTGAGGGGGAGTCGGGGAGCGGTTGAGGTTATGGCTTACCACAGAAGCTTACAGTTCAGAAGGGTACCTTGAATCCCAATGTGTCTGTGCCAACTCTTGAAAAGAGCTATCATATTATTCCCTCTTCACTGCTCTTTCTCCCATCCCTCTATTTATTTTCTTTTGAATAGTCTAGGAAAGATGTTGTTGAATCTGCTTCTGCAACTCCTGAGGCAGTGCATTGCAGATCATAACTAACTGGGGAAAAGTTTTCCTCTCCTCTCTAGGATGAATTTTCCACCCCCTCCCAGTGGCTTGTTTTCCGTTGGCGGAGACAGCTTGCCATTGACGGTGGGCGAGATCTTCTGGTCCTGATGTCTACGGCAGTTGCATGGCTTGCCCATTCTGCCTTCAGGCAACCCACCTTTGGTAGGATCAAAAGATCCAGCCGGCAGAAGGGCCAATAAATCCTGCCCCTAGTGTTTTTGACATCTTTCTTGTGTCTGGTTACCACTGCTACTGTCAGTGGAATAGTTCCTTCTCATTGTATCAGACCTCTTGATCATTTTGAGCTCTTTTATTAAAAAGTCCCCTTAAACCTCCCTGTTGTAAGGAAATTTATCCCAGGTTCTCTGATATCCCACAAAACTGAAATCCCTCATCCCCGATATTCTAATAAATCCATCATCTAGGGTGGCACAGTGGTTAACATTGCTGCCTTACAGCGCCAGGGATTCAGATTCAATTTCAGCCTTGGGTGACTGTCTGTGTGGAGTTTGCACATTCTCCCGGTGTCTATGTGGGTGCTCCAGTTTCTTCCCACAATCCAAAGATGTGCAAATTAGGTTGATTAGCTATGCTAAATTGCCCCTTAGTGTTAGGGGGATTAGCAGGGTAAATATATGGCGTTATGGGGATAGGGCCTGGGTGGGATTGTCGTTGGTGCAGACTCAATGGGTCAAATGGTCTCCTTTGGTAGAGATTCTATGATGATTCATCCCGAAGAACTTGCTGCTGTTTATTTATTGCTCTAGAGCAGTGCAAACCTCCAGAGCTAAGCCCACAGGGATAGCTATTCTTAATTTCAATATTTTTCAGTTTAAATTTGTTTAGTTAAGTTACAAGTATCCGCAAACTGGGGATGATTAAGTTCAAGAGCAGTCAGAAGGCAGCCCCAGAGTTGAAGGGAAGGCAATGGAAAAAAAATGTTGCAACTATCAGCGAGTTACAGCTAGCGTTCCTTTTGCACTTCCCACCACTGCTCAACAAATGAGAGCATTTGCAGGGATTAGAATTTGGCTAATTTCAACACGTTTGCAATGAGGTACCACATTCCGAACATGGTCAGTGTTGAATGCCATGATAGATAGATACCCAGACAAACCTAATGTATCCCAAAGTTCACTTCATCCATTCCTTTAAGTTTTTTGAAAATGAAGAACATACTAAATTTCTTACACACCGATTTACATAAATAAAATACTACCCAAGTTTCTGATACTACATTGAAACAAATTATGGGGCCCAAAACAGAAATAGCGCACAGCTTTGTCAGCTCTGGACATTGTTGAAATCTGATAGATTCATAAATTGAAAACACTCAAAGTGCAACAGCCTAGAATTCTAAGCCCTAATTGCATGTTTACTTCTTATACTCTAAGTCCTTAGGATAAGTGCTGCATTTATGTTCATCATACTGGGAGGAACTTTCCCAAAAAATTACCAAGTGTCAATTTGGGTGAAAAAAACTGGCGAGATTCACAGCGGACATATGCTGGCGCGAATCATATCTCAATTTTTCCACACTTGGCCATTTTTTGGGAGAGCGGGGAGTTTTTCACCGGTTCTGAGAGGGGCAGGGCCTAAACATACACAGAGATCAGGCACCATTTTTAAAGGATCTCACAGATCTCAAATTGAAATTGAGGACCCCCTCCCTACCCTCATTGAAGGGATGTTTACCCACCCCCCCCCCTTCCCAACAAAAGTTGGCAGCATTCCCAATGGGGCCCCCTTCAAGAACTCCTGGCATGCCCCCCCCACCCCTTTTTGTGTGGCAAAACTGGCTCCAAAAAAGCTTTCTAGGACTTAGCAATATTATCCACAGATTTCATCTGATAATTTTCTTCCCTGCTTTCATTGCTGAGACAACTAAAATGCATTATATTCCAATCTGATTAACAAAGACAACAAACAAACAAAGAACAAAGAACAATACAGCACAGGAACAGGCCCCTCGGCCCTCCAAGCCCGCGCCGCTCCCCGGTCCAGGATTGAATCCTGAATCCAGGATCCCCGCCCAATTTTCCAGCCTATCTACATACCAATATCCTATCCACCGAGCTGTCCCTCACAGCTACGATGCTTTGTTCATTACAACCTATTAACTTACCCCCACCCCCCCATTCCAGACCCCCATTCCAGACCATGTGATCTCCAGGGAGTTGTAAATTGAGTAATAGCGTGCCATATCCTGAATTCTCATCATGCCATTCAGAACTCTGAGAATACTTTGTAATTTAGCTGAAGATATAACAACATTTTTATCTGCAACGCATTAAGTAGAAGTGCTTTGCGCAGTTCAGCCTGTGGGAACTTGTCCCAGCTCTCCTGTTAGGTGTTGAGCTGTTACTTCACAACATCTCAATAGTTACAGGCCAACTCACCACAACTGACTTTTAAAAAACTCAATTTTCACAAAGATACTGGAAAAACAATGACTAATAATTGAACTACGAAACTAATAAACCAATCATTAAATTAGTAAAAAATACTGATGGTTTTAGACTTAGAAGATTTCCCACATCCAGAGACACATGAGGCAGACAAAACTCATGGTCAACTCTGATTTCTATAGCTTGTTTTTCCTGAAGAAGGTTGCTGGCCTGAAGCCAAAGGCTATGGCTTGAGGGGCACCATTCTGCATCAAGCATGGCTGACCAAGAGTTGCTCCCGCTCTTACTGCTAGAGTGTGGGGACGGTATTGCCGGTTGTTACTCAACCTGTTTGGCCGCGTTATGAACACACCTTTCCTGGTCATCATGTCCTGGGGTGGGACTGGAACCTAGAACTTCTGCCTCAGAGGCAAGGACGCTGCCAATTGTCTCCCCAAGGTTCCCCCACCTCTTGTCATTTTTGAGAAGGCATAAATGCTAAATAACTGCAGTATCCTTGGCTGAAACTAACTGCCTTTCTGACTATAGATACCTGTTGATCCAAGCCACAATGACTCTAAAAGTCACACTAAGATCGATTATTTTTCCATGTAAACTATTAATTTAAGCAGAGCATCATAGTATGTACATCTTTTGAGTGATCTGCACCATTGTTCCAGTAGTTCCTTTTTAAACTTAAATTATGAAAATTAATTGCACTTAATTATGAAAGCCGATTTAAGCATCAGTTTAAGCCAGAGCTTTCTTTCTGTGAAATTAGTTGACTTGGATTTAATAAAGGTCTTCAACTGCAAATCAGATACTGACTGGGACTGAAGATACTGAACTTGTTCTGGATTCTTGTGTTCTTTGACGAGGCATAGTGAAAACACAGCAGGACAAACCAACTATAGCTTCTGGCAGGTCATCTTCATTGGTCCAATCATTAAGATCTGGGGTAAAGCACTGGACACATTTCTTATATTTCTTTTCTACTTCATTCCAACCTGCCAGTAGATAGATTTTACTGTCAAGAACTGTAACCCCTGCAGTACTGACACCAATTTGGAGAGGAGCAACAAAGCTCCATTGCCCTGTGTATGGGCTATAACATTCAACAGGGAGCACATCAATCCTCTCACCCCGAGCTCCAAGCTGACTTCCACCCAATGCGTACACATAATCTGCAAGGAAAATGGCACAGTGCCACCCCCTGGGTGTGCTTAAATTAGCTTTATCCTGCCAACTGTCTGCTGCTGGATCATAGGCACAGACTGAACGGGAATATGCATTATTGATGTATCCTCCAGTAACCAGGATTTTGCCGTCTATGACGGCACTAGCATGACAGCACCTGGGTACCTCTAAATGTGCCTTAAGCTGCCACTTGTTGGTGGCTGGTACATAGCATTCAACAGAGGCGAGAGGACCATCTGAATTCCTCCCCCCAATTGCAAAAATTAAACCATTAAAAACACTTAGGCTGAAATGGGTGCGTCTATGGACCATGTTGCCCAGATGAATCCAACTGTTGAATCGAGGATCATATCTGTAAAATCAATAAAAAGTGAAAAAAATCATACTACTCAACTTCATAATCTTTTCCACAATGACTTAAGAATTTGTTTGTAGTAATCTAATAACCTTGACTGAAAAAGTATGCAACAGAATACAATTCATGCAAGATCTAGGGAATTGGTTAGCTGCCCTCCTTAAAATGAGGCTCAGATCGATGTCCATTTATTTGCTATTCTTTGAAGAAAATTACTACCTCTTGGTGTGCAGATTCATGGGCAACAATCAATGATTTTTCACTCTCCCTAATCGAGGATACTAAAGCCATTTTTAAAAATTCTTTTCTGTAGGTGTCGCTGGCTAGGCCAGCATTTGTTCCCCATCCTCAGTTGCCCTTCTGCAGGTGATGATGTTCCCAAGTATCTGCTGCCCTTATCCTTCTAAGTGGTCAAAGTCCTGAGTTTGGAAGGTGCTGTCGAAGTAGCCATGCTGCAGTGCCTGTTGCAGATGGTATACATTGATGCCACTGCGCAGTGACGGAGGGTGTGAATATTAAGATGGTGGATGGGGAGCCATTCAAGCAGGCTGCTTTTTGTCATGGACAACGTCCAGCCTTAACTGTTGTTGGAGCCACAGTTTCTGGTCAATGCTAACACCTAGGATGTTGATAGTGGGGGATTTAGCGATGGTAATATGTCATTAAATGTCAAGGGGAGCTGGTGATTGCCTGGCACTTGTGTAGCATGAATGCTACTTGCTACTTATCATCTCAATTTGAATATTGTCCAGGTCTTGCTGCATATAGACATGGACTGCTTCAGTATCTGATGCATTGTGAATGCACAGCAGCAGGTGACATGGGCAAGATATTAAATCAGTAATTTGCACCTGTCTTTACCAAGAAGGAAGATGTTGCCAAAGTCATAGTCAAAGAGGAGGCAGTTGAGAGACTGGATGGGCTGAAAATTGATAGAGGAGGCTTTGGACAAGCTGGCTGTGCTTAAGGTTGATAAAGAACAAAGGCTCAATCAGATGCATGTGAGGATACTGAAGGAGGGAAGGGTGGAAATTGCCGAGGCACTGGCCATAATTTTCCAATCCTTCTTAAATACAGGATTGGTGCCAGGAAGGACTGGCAAACTGCAAAGGATAAGCCCAGCAGCCACAGGCTGGATAATTTCACTTCTGCAATGGGAAATATTTTTAGAAATGCTAATTCAGAACAAAATTAAGAGTCACTTAGAGAAATGTAGATTAATGGAGGAAAGGCAGTATGAATTTATTAAGGTCAGATTGTGTTTAACTGATTTGACTGAGTTTTTAATGAAGTAAAAGAGAGGGTTGATGAGGGTCCAATTGACGTAGTAGATATGGACTTTCAAAAAGCATTTGATATAATGCCATATAATAAGCTTGTCAGCAAATTTGAAGTCCATCAAATAAAAGGAATATCAGCAGCATGGATATGAAGTTGACTGAGTGACAAGAAACAGAATGATGGTTGGTGGTCCAGACTGGTGTACGATATATACAGTGGGCTTTCTAGGGGTTGGTATAAGGACCACTTTTTTTCTTGATCTATAATAACCCTGTCATGGGTGTACAAGGCACAATTTCAAAATTTGCATATGACCCAAAACTTGGAAGTATAGTGAACTATGAGAATTATGATGGACTTCAAGAGGACATAAAGGTTAAATACTGCAGATGCTGGAGAAACTCAGAAGAAGGGTCATCCTGACACAAAACATTGGCTCTATTCTCTCTCCACAGATGCTGTCAGATCTGCTGAATTTCTCCAGCATTTTCTGTTAAAGAGGACATAGACAGGTTGGTAAAATGAACAGACAAATGGCAGATGGAATTTAATGTAAAGAAGTGTGAAGTGATATCCTTTGGTGAGGAGAGGCAACATAAAATAATAAGATACAATTCTAAAGCAGTGCTGGAGCAGAGGACCTCAGGATATATGTGCACAAATCAGTGAACATTGGTTTTGAAAGCAGTCAAGGTACATGGGCTTTATAAATAGAGGCAAAAAATACAAAAGCATAGAAGTTACAATGAGCCTTTATGAAACAATGGTTCAGCCACAACTATAGCAATGTGTCTAATTCTGGACACAATACTTTAGGATGGATGTGACGGCATTAGAGAGGGCAAAGAAAAAAGACTTTTGAAAATGATTCCAGGGAGGAGGTACTTCAGTTATGTGATGGATTGGAAAAACTGGGGCTTCTCACCTTGGAGAAACAATATTTGAGAGGGGATCTGATAGTGGTTTTCAAAAATCAGGAAGCACCTGGGCAGGGTAGATGTGGAGAAACTGTCCCTATTGGAGGAAGGATTAAGAACCGGAGGACACCCATCGAGGTAAAATGACAAAAGAACCAAAGGCAACATGTGGAAAAAAAACACAGCAACTTGTTCGGATCTGGGATGCACTGCCCAAGAAGCAAATTCAATTGTGGCTTTCGAAGAAGGGGAGTTAGATAATTACCTGAAAAGAAAAATATGAGCGCTGCAGGGAAAAGGTGGGGGTGTGGGACTAGGGAGTCAGCGTGGTCATGGTCAGAACACACAACAAGGTCATTCAGTCTATGTTCTATGAAAAGGGTTTGCTCAATATCAGCATTGGCTTGAAAAAGAAATGGAAAAAAACCTCAGTTCCCCATTATTGTCCTTCAAGGGAAACAAAGGCACAACATTAAAGATGTTTTTCATAATCCACATACTTGTCAAAAGATAAATTTCTTCTGTTAAATTTTAGAAATGTGGTCTGTTGTGAATCATTAATTAATATTGCATTGCATTGGTGACCAAAGAGGTGGATGATGGTAAAGCGGTTGATGTGGTGTATATGGATTTCAGCAAAGCGTTTGATAAGGTTCCCCATGTAAGCTTTTGCAGAAAATACGGACACATGGGATTGAGGGTGATTTAGTGGTTTGGATCAGGAATTGGCTAGCTGCAAGAAAACAGAGAGTGGTGGTTGATGGGAAATATTCATCCTGGAGTTCAGTTACTAGTGGTGTACCGCAAGGATCTGTTTTGGGGCCACTGCTGTTTGTCATTTTTATTAATGACCTGGATGAGGGCGTAGAAGGATGGATTAGTAAATTTGCGGATGACACAAAAGTCGGTGGAGTTGTGGACAGTGCGGAAGGATGTTGCAGGTTACAGAGGGACATAGATAAGCTGCAGAGCTGGGCTGAGAGGTGGTAAATGGAGTTTAATGTGAAAAAGTGTGAAGTGATTCACTTTGGAAGGAGTAACAGGAATACAGAGTACTGGACTAATGGTAAGACACTTGGTAGTGTGGTTGAACAGAGGGATCTGGGTGTCCATGTGCATAGATCCCTGAAAGTTGGCACCCAGGTTGATAGGGTTGTTAAGAAGGCGTACGGTGTGTTAGCTTTTATTGGTAGAGGGATTGAGTTTCAGAGCCAGGAGGTCATGCTGCAACTGTACAAAGCTCTGGTGCGGCCGCACTTGGAGTATTGCGTACAGTTCTGGTCGCCGCATTATAGGAAGGATGTGGAAGTGTTGGAAAGGGTGCAGAGGAGGTTTACCAGGATGTTGCCTGGTATGGTAGGAAAATCATATGAGGAAAGGCTGAGGGACTTGAGGTTGTTTTCGTTAGAGAGAAGGTTAAGAGGTGACTTAATAGAGGCATGCAAGATGATCAGAGGATTAGATAGGGTGGATAGTGAGAGCCTTTTTCCTCGGATGGTGATGGCTAACACGAGGGGACATAGCTTTAAATTGAGGGGTGAGAGATATGGGACAGATGTCAGAGGTAGGTTCTTTACTCAGAGAGTAGTAAGGGCGTGGAATGCCCTGCCTGCAACAGTAGTGGACTCGTCAACATTAAGAGCATTCAAATGGTTGTTGGATAAACATATGGATGATATTGGAATAGTGTAGATTAGAGGGGCTTTAGATTGGTTCCACTGGTCGGCGCAACATCGAGGGCCGAAGGGCCTGTACTGCGCTGTAATGTTCTATGTTCTGGTTGCAGGGGGTGATATTTTTATAAAGTTTGATATCCAACATATTTTAGCTTTCTATATGGTTTTATATAGAAAATAAATCTAAGGCCTGATGACATAATTCACTAATGAATTTGATAAAAGTGAGATAAATAAACATTTAACAAGATTCATGTTTGTATTAGCATTTGGAACAGTAACGAATTTTAAAGTTGTACTGGCAATTAAAAGCTTCCGATGACATGAATAATTGGCCAATGAGCTTGAAATCTTGACCCTTGAACAAATTAAATTTAAAACAGCAGTAAGTTAATACATTGCTTAAGCTTTTCTTGTTTAGTAAGACACATTTCCATATCTTTAGGAACAGTAAAATTTAAAATTCTTGGAGCATTAACAAATAGCTTTCTCCTCAGAGTCAAAGCGAGTTCCCTTTCAGCGGTTAATACTCTCCTGTTGATGCTTAAACATTGCTTCAGAATTTGGAGAACATGATCGCTTGCCTTGATTTCAGTGTAAACCATGCAATAAGTATTTCAGACTTAAAAAAGAATGTTACAATCAAGTATATTAATTAGAAATAAACTAAACAACAACAGCTTTTATTAATAGTGTCTTTAATGCAAGTGTTAAGGCACTTCGCAGGATATTATAAAACAGTGTATGACACAAGGATAGTCTGATGATCAAAAACTACACTGGAGATGTAGGCCAAGGTGTATCTTAAATGGAGAAAAAGTTAAGTAGAGAGGCAGAGAGAATTCCAGAGCTTTAGGGCACAGGCAACCAAAGACATGACCACCATTGGTGGAGCAGTTACAATTCGGCATACAGGAAAAGCCAAATTTAGTGGAGTACGGATACCTCAGCAGGTCATGCAGCTAGTGGAGTTTACAGGTACAGGGTGGGGCAAGGTCAGGGATAGATTTGTAAACAAGTTTGAGAAATTTAAATTTAAGAAGTTGCTTGACTGGAATCCAATGTAGATAGCAAGCGCAGGGTCATAGGGGTAAGACATGGACATCAGAGTTCAGGATGACCGCAAAGTGCAAAATGTGGGTGACCAGCCAAGAGTGTATTGGAATTGAGTCTTGAAATAATGAAGGCATGAATGAGGGTTTCAGCAGCAGATGAGCTGAGACAGGGAGGAAGTCAGGTGATATTATAGAGGTGGAAATATTTAGTCTTGGTGATGACAAGAATAGGAGGTTGGAAGCTGACCTCAGGATCAAATGTGGCACTAAGCTTGTTTAATCTCAAACTGTTTTCAGTGTGCGGGCTGGAGATTGGGATGGCGACTGAAAACAATACTTTCAGCCTTCCCAATACCTAATTGGAGGAAATTTACACTCATCCAACACTGGATGTTGGATAAGCAGTCTGCCACAGTGAAAATGTCAAGAGAGGTAGGTGGTGATGAGATAGAGCTGACAGTCATCAGTGTGAAGTCAATGCTGTGTCCTCAGATGATGTCATGAAAGGGTGAGATGTAGATCACAAATAGGAGATAGATCCTTGGGGAACACCAGAGATAATGGCATGGAAGCAGGAAGATGAACCATTGCAAGTGATTCTTTGGCTATAATCAGAGAGATAAGAATGGAACTGCATGACAGCAGTCTCACCCAGACAAGAGTAGAGAGGAATTGGTGGAGATGTGATCAACTGTATCAAACCTTACAGACATTTGAGAAGGTTGAGGGTAGATGTTTATCTTTGTCACAATCACATAAGATATAATTTGTCACTTTGTTATGGGCTGTTTTGGTATTGTGGCAGGGGTGGAAATCTGACTGGAGAGAATCAAACATGAAATTCCTGGAAGGATGGGAATGGATTTGGGAGGCAACAACATGTCCAAAGACTGTGGAGAGCAATGGAAGGCTGGAGTTGGAATGGTGGTTTGTAAGGTTGGTGTATCAAGGGTTTTTTTTAGGTGAGGAGTTATAATGGCAGATCTAAAGAAGAAAGGAACAACACTCGAAGGCGGAGAACCGTTTGCAAGATCAATCAATCAATGTAGGGGCCAGGAGGAGAAGTTGAGTGATCAGCAATTTAGTGAAAATTATAAAGCTAAAATATTTTATAAAACCAAGGCAGGGTGTGGAGGAAAGCTCAATGGAACTAAATGGCACTGAGCAGAAATAATAAGATTATTTTCAACTATTTTTGTAATTTAGGTTTAACATTGTATAATTAATTCTGACGTCCAAGTAACTTGGTTACTGAGAGTGTTTGAATCAGTGCTTTTTGGAGTTGCAGAGGGTTGGATGAGATGTATTAAAGTTATTGTGCACATTTGAAACATACAATGTACCACTGAGCAACAGTTAAGAGTATTGCTTAAGTTGTACAAAGAGCACATTTGTAAAAGGAAAAGATGGAAATCCAAAAAAAGAAACATAATGGAAATGACCTGAATAGGGTTCCACTATGATGTGAAATGTTAAAATCAACATTAAAATACAACTCAATCTTAAAATATTTTATTACAAAACACCTGGTAGAAGCTTTTAATTTTAATTTTCTACTTTTCTATTTATGGAAGCTCAGAGACTATTCTGTCAAGGACTTGAGGTTTTAAACATTTATGACATACTGATTCTTAGTAATGACTATAGTGTTACCTGCAGAAGTTGCTCACTGCATGCTTCGCCTGATTTCTGGCATCGTTTTGATCTTCTCCGCCAGCAACGTATAGGAATCCATCCATTACAACTACACATTGATTGAAGCTCTTATATGGCATTTCAGCAAGCTTGTTCCAAACACGTTCAGAATCTCTATATAGAATATCTCTGCTGAGTAACTTCTCAGATAGGGCTAGTCGGCCACCCACTATTACTAGAACTCTGAGGCCACTACGAACCTTTGTTCTTCTGGACTGCAAGGTGTTCTGTTGATAGGGAAGCAGGTGATAGTTCATGGCCTCTACCAGAAATTTGTGACATTCTAGGTCTTGCATCATTCTAGGCACAGTCTGAACATAGTTCACCAGGTCTTGAGCTGAGATTGTACAAAACCGAATCGTGTTCAGTAAATCTGCTGCATACTTGACTCTGTTATTGTCAAAATCTAGCCATTTCATTACAACCTGGAATGCTGTGATTTCCGAGGGCAATCGCAAGCTATCATCCAGCATAAATTCCATGATTTGTTCAAAGGTGAGTTTCAAGAACTGATCCCTTTCTGAAAAATCTAGGAAATTGTCACTAATGAATTTACGTGCGGCTTCCTTGGTATTTTTGAGTCCATAAGTTTCTGCAATGTTGACAATGTACATGCAATTCTCAACGTTGATTTCTTGCATCAAAAAATCGCAGCACATCTTTATTAGAGAATGAATTTTGAGCAGGTTGGCTGTCGCTATTGTGCTACCTATGGTATACAACGACAGGGTTATCTTTCCACAATAGGCATAAGTAATAACTGTGATGAGACCAACTGGAGATATGTCATTGAGGTCTACTCTTTGGGTTGACGGGTCTTTGGTCAGAATATTCCTGAAGTACTCACTGGAAGAAGCCATCACTAATTTGTGAACATCAAAAGATTTGGTTTTTGTAGCAATGGTCAAATCACACAAAAACTTGTCTTGCCTCATTTTACTGAGTGCTTCCAACAGACTGGAACTGTAGGAGGAGTTGGATATCTCTGTGGAAATACAGCTAAAACCATTACCTCCATCCAAAAGGCCGTTCATACCATTCAAATGGATGAGTGTACTTTCTTCCACAATAACAGTCGTTTCCTTGTTCTCTGTTTTATTCTTCTTAACATTTTTCTTCTTTGGCGCCATGATTGTAATTCTGTATCACAGTCACGATCTGGAACACGTGTTTATTTACAAATTTAGTACATAATGCACGGAAATTTAAGAATAAATTGCGGACATAAAACATGCATTATAATTATGGAAATTAGATTTTGAAATTCTCCTCCCCACAGAAAATATCTTGCAGTTTTCTTTGGTTCAGTCATGCACTAAACATGAGTAGCATTCTTGAAAGAAAAAGTTGTAAATATTGAAAATCTAAAATTAAGCCAGAAATGCACAAGATTTTTTCCTATTATTTCAAGATATATGGACTTCGCTGGCTAGGCCAACATTTATTGCCCATGCCTAATGGGTGGCAGGGTGGCGCAGAGGTTAGCATTGTAGAGTTTGCACGTTCTCCCCGCGGCTGCATGGGTTTTCTCCAGGTGCTCTGGTTTCCTCTGCAATGTGAAAGACATGCTGGTTAGGTGCATTATCACACTAAATTCTCCCTCAGTATACCTGAACAGATGCCGGGACTAGGGGACTTCCACAGTAATTTCATTGCAGTGTTAATGTAAGCCTACTTGTGACACAAATCAAAAATATAAAATATAATTACCCTCGAGGTGGTGAACTGCCTTCTTGAGTCACTACAGCCCAAGAGGTAGGTACACCTACAGTGCTATTTGGGAGGAAGTTCTAGCGACAGTAAAGGAACAGCAATATATTTCCAAGCAAGGATGGTGAGCGGTTTAGAGGGACACTTCCAGCTAGTGTTCCCATGCATCTGCTACCCTTGTCTTTCTAGATGGTAGTAGTCGTGGGTTTGGAAGGTGCTGTCTAAGAAAGCTTTGAGTGTTCCAGCAGTGCATCTTGTAGATGGTACACACTGCTGCTATTATGCACGGTGGTGGAGGAAGTGAATGTTTGTAGATGTGGTGCCAATCAAGTGAGCTGCTTTGTCCTGGATGGCATCAAACTACTCGAGTGTTGGAGGAGGTGCACTCATCCAGGCAAGGGGAGAGTATTCCATCACAATCCTGACTTGTGCCTTGTGGATTTTGGATAGGCTTTGGGGAGTCAGGAAGTGAGTTACTCGCCACAGGATTCTGAGCCTTGACCTGCCCTTGCAGCCAGTGTTTATATGGCTAGTCCAGTTCAGTTTCCAGTCAATGGTAACCCCAAGGATATTGATAATGGGGGATTCATGCCATTCAATGTCAAGGAGTGATGGCTAGATTCTCTCTTGTTGGACATGGTCATTGTCTAGCATTTGTGTGATGTGAATATTACTTGCCACTCATCAGCCAAGATCAGGCCAAACCTGCATATTGTCCAGGTCTAGCTGCATATGGCACACTCTGCTTCAATATCTGAGGAGTCGCGAATGGTGTTGAACATGGTGCAATCACCAGCGAACATCCCGACTTCTAACCTTATGATTAAAGGAAGGTCACAATCAAGCAGCTGTAGATGGTTGGGCCTTGGATTCTACCTTGAGAAAGTCCTGCAGTGATGTCCTGGAGCCGAAATGACTGACCTCCAAAAACCACAACCTTTGTGCTAGGTATTATCAGGTTTATAAAATGATGAAGGGGATAGATAGAGTGAACGTTCAAAGACTATTTCCTCGGGTGGATGGAGCTATTACAAGGGGGCATAACTATAGGGTTCATGGTGGGAGATATAGGAAGGATATCAGAGGTAGGTTCTTTACGCAGAGAGTGGTTGGGGTGTGGAATGGACTGCCTGCAGTGATAGTGGAGTCAGACACTTTAGGAACATTTAAGCGGTTATTGGATAGGCACATGGAGCACACCAGGATGATAGGGAGTGGGATAGCTTGATCTTGGTTTCAGATAAAGCTCGGCACAACATCGTGGGCCGAAGGGCCTGTTCTGTGCTGTACTGTTCTATGTTCTATGTATGGCACCAACCACCAGGGAGCTTTTCCCCGATTCACATTGACTCCAGTTTTGGTAGATTGTAAAAATGCTGAAACATTGAGAAGTGTGTATCAAGCTATGGTAATTTTTTTTTCCATTTACTACTAAGAAAGCATTGGCAATTATATTTGGGCAAAGCAATTTGCCATTGTCTTCTGCAGTAATTCTGACCAGGAAACCTTTGCTCTTACCACCCACCTTCAGGCACATTTGATAGACTTGAACTTTGAAGGACTGATAATCAAATCTTTTGTCCACGTAATGAATGCACCTTCTGTGGTCATCCAGTCCTGAACTGGGATGTGAACTCAGAGCTTCTGGACCAGAGGTAGGGATGCTATCCACTGTGGCACAAGAACTCCACATTGGTAATTAACAGATTGTGGAACAATCTCAAATTATACACAGTCGTATCCCCACTTTGGGATTCTTCAGCATCAATTACAGAACATGCACTAACCACCAGCTAAGATGGATGTGGATTTCAGTAGCATGGTGGCACAGTGGTTAGTACCAGGGATCCTGGTCCGATTCCAGCCTTGGATGGTTGTGTGGAGTTTGCACGTTCTCCCCGTGACTGCGTGGGTTTCAACTGGGTGCTCTGGTTTCTACCCACAGTCCGAAAATGTGCAGGTTACGTGGTTTGGCTATGCTAAATTGCCCCAAGTGTCCATTGTAGATTTGATGGATTAGCCATGGTAAATATGTGGGATTAAGGGGATAGGGTCGAGGGGAGGGCCTGGTTGGGATGCTCTTTCGGACAGTGGGTGCAGACTCAATAGACCAAATCATCTCCTTCTGCACTGCAGGGTTTCTAAGGACCTGGTCCCACAATAGCAGAAGATGCAAGGTTGATTAGGCCATCCTAGACACAGACTGAACACCCACACCACAATGCATTATTCACTGAACCTTTGGAAAAGCTCCACAGATAAATTGGGTATCAACTGTACTCGGTGCAACCATGTAAACTTGCCATATTTTAGAAACTGCATTAAACCTGTTCACCCCCCTCAACTTTCAAGTCATCATAATCAAATACAAAATGTATTCCAAGTAGAAAATTCCAGAGTAACAAAAGTCTGTACAAGTGAAATAATGCCCCAAAACAAATTGCAAATATTGCAGGTGCTGAACATCCGAAATGAAACCAGAACAGACTAGTTGGACATTCAACAGGCCAGGCAGTGCTTATGGAGCAACTGTGGGACCCAAGGCTGTGGAAAAAGGTAATCAATCTGCAGCAACCCTGCCTTCACCTCTTCCCAGATGCTGCCTGATCTACTGGATGTTTCCCACATTTTTGGAAATAAAGGCAACTTGAATTTATCATGGTCTTGGGATGTCCCAAAGCACTTCAGGAAAAATTGAAGTACTTCACCGTAGTCAGTGTTGAAATGTAGGAAACATCGCTGACAAGTTTTGGCCATGCTAAAATGTCCCTTAGTGAGTGCTAGGGGTATTAGCGGAGTAAATAAATGGGGTTATGGGGATAGGGCCTGGTTGGGATGCTCTGTCAGAGGGTCAGTGTAGGCTCGATGGGCCAAACGGCCTCCTTCTGCACTATAGGGATTCTATAATTGTAATAAGCACATGTCAAACTTCCACAAACAATAATGTGATAAATGATCCAGCCAGAAGTAAAGTTGAAAATAAAGTTTAAAAATGACTAACATTTCTGATACTCTGGTTAGTATTGAACACGTGGAAAGGCTGGTAAAGGAATAAAGGTCTCAGAGAGATGAAACTCAGCCCCTTACATTCTCTCTCTCCTTGCATCTGCTCAAGTACATCACTCAGACCCAGGAATAGTAACACTGCAATTTCGACCCCAGCAGCTCTGGCAGGACTTTCCATATTAAGATCGTTTCAAATAAAGACACTGCCATTCTGGCAAAGGCGACGGTGGGGGAGGGTCCACATTTCATTCATTATAATTAGTTAATCAGCAGAAAACAGTTACTTTAAACCAAAGTGGATAATTTACTTCAAATGGGAAGACATTAATGATCTCAAGCTGCCAAACTAAATATGTCAATTCTTGCACAGTTAAGCACATAATGAATTATTTAAGCTTTATAAAGGCAAACAAAAAAAAGCTATTCAAACTTGCCATCGTTTAACAATCCAAATAAACTGGCACTCCGAATCCATGATTAACAAGACATTTACAAACTCGAAATAATACATTTCTTTCGTATTGCAAGCATTCGTTCCTCTTGAAATTTAGACTTAATTTAAAAGTACAGACTGCCGTATAGTTGTTAAATGGTTGAAATACAAAGAGCTTCAATGTCACAGACTACCGATTTCACACATTTTGAAAGCCTACCCCAAATGATAAACGTTCCTCTTGAAAGTATTAGCAGACTTGGCAGCCTGGTTCACCACTCTATTGCTGAAGACTAGAAGCAAAGTCAGTACAGGGTCGGTAGCTTTAAAGACATGATTCTGCGCGCTGCGCCTGTGTTAAATGGGAAGAGTGGGGTGGGTGAGAACGCGTTTCCGGGCGTGTAGGTTAAGTTCATTCAGAGCAGCAGCTTCAGGAGACCCTGCTCACCAATGAGAAGCCAGGCATGGCAGAAGAGACAGTGCAAAATGTATTGCATCTGAAAGACCGTCTCCTAAAGGTCAGCGACTCAAATAAGGTGTGTTGGTCAGTTGCTAGGTAAATAGTTCCAAAGTGAATTGCAACCCCCGCCCCCCCCCCCTTCTCAATTGTAGTTGTTCACAGAGCATTATAGTAGTTACCTTCACTGGCAGGAGTGCGGGTTCAGGAAGATAAAGTTGACCGAGCAGTTGAGTTCTGAGGTAGATACAGTCACCATATGCTGTAGAACTTCATGAAGCAGCAGTGTTTCTGGATTAGTGTTAAAGTAGGTACTTGAAAATCATTGAGAATACTTTTTGCACCTGAAGCAACGTTTCCTGGATTACAGACAGGTGCAGAGTCTGTCTGTGATGTATGCCACCCTAGAAAGTAGGAAAAGCTGGTCTAGTATCTCCAACAGAATTTGACACAATTCCACGTCCATGTTTGCAACTTCAAACCAGCTCTGAATGGACACCGTGATCTACCATTGCATTGAAAATGGGAGGTATGGGGGGCAGGGTCATGGGACTGTCACAATATAAACTACAGATATACCTCACATTCATTTCTGGTGCAGAAATGATAAGTTATTTTGCTTCTATATTATGCATAGAAAAGCTGTGGTACAGAAAGAAGCCATTTAACCCATTGTGTCTGTGCCAGCTAAAAGAAGAGGAAAATTAAACTAGCTGCTCACTTTAATCCTACCTGGTCTGCAGCCTTGCAAGTTACAGCACTTCAGATGCAGATGTCTATTTTTAAATAGAAAGTTATTGGTCCATTACTGGATCATACCAAACATTTAGGTGTCTGGGCCAGGATGATAGCACTGTGGTCTCTCTCTCCCTCATCCTCCTCCTGTGTTTCTGACTATACTGACTGGAGTCTCCCTCAGTCCTTGTAACTGCATTGTTACTAAATCTGATAAGGCCCCTCCTTCTGTGAATAATGTTCCCTGAAAAGGGCATCAACCATTTTGCAAATTAGGTGGTGTTACAAATTCAGATCTTCCACAAATACCTTCCCAACTTCTGTTGTTCTATTAAATGATTTGAGTCTTGTATTTGTATTGGGGTCACCTATCTACTTGTACAATAAGGTTCTTTAAAAAAATGTTCAAATACCCAGTTAACTCAAGATAAACTTATTGTTCAAATTCTGGAGAAAACCGCTTCCGCTTAGCATATTAGCCATCTTTCACCTACAATAGAAAACCAAGCCAAATAGTGCCTGTCTGATATAAAAACAGAAAATGCTGGAAATGCCCAGCATGTCAGTCAGTGAAGAGTATTTTTTCCAAAGCTCATGTTTCAGGTGGAGAAATTGTAAGTTATTCTGCTTCTATGTTGTGCATAGAATCCCCTTCATTGGGACTGGGAAAAGTTAGAAAGGTTTTAAGTAAGTGAATGGTGAGGAGGATAAAAAAGAACCGGTGAGAAAGTTCTTTATAGGGTGGAAGAAAGGAAAGATTAAATGATGAAAGAGTTGGTGGCAAAGGGAGTGGTAATGAGACAAGTAAGGAAACAAAAGATGTGTCCAGAGGAGGTGTGAATGGCAGAATGAACAACTTGAATTTGGAAGCAAAAGCAGGAGAAAAATTGAATGTGAAACTGGAACTTGCATATGGATTGAGGAAACAAAATGAAGGCAGAGATTACGACCAGGAATTATTGAACTCATTGGCTTAAATTTTCTGATCGGCATTGGAACTACTGTTTCTGACAATGATCACACAGAAAAGTACACCATATATCCTGGTTAGATATATAGAAGTCAGAGTTCCCTTTCACTGTGCAGAAGAACTTCCTCACATAGGAATCCATGTAGGGACATGGGAAAAAGATCAGTGCAGCAGACACGCCCACTTTGCAACATTACTTTGACCGACTCCTCTTCATTCATTGCAATTCATATGCTGATCTTCCTTCCACACCTATGCAAATTCATGAGCCCATGGTTTCACTCTACTCTACCCTTGGCATGTTTCTGTGGGCCCATTAGCTGCCATCTCAGAGAATCTAGCAGTCATTCCTTTAGCCCACCCTACCTACTTGCCACCCATGATTGCACAATGTTTACAGCACTGACATAGGCCATCGGTCTTCCTCCAATCCCATCCATTATTTTATTTGAAATGTTAAACAGAGCCTATGTTTTGAGTGAACTTAAAATATTCAATAGCACGAGTTAAAGAAAAACAGAGGAGTTTCCTGGTGTCCAGCAGAAATTTATTCTGAAATGGCCATCAGTAAAAACAGATTGCCATGGCCTCTGAGACAGAAGGTTTTGGTTCAAGATCTACTCCAGAACTTGAGCAAAAACATCAAAGCTGACACTCTTGTGTTGCAATATTGAAGGAGTGCTACAATGAGAGGTGTCAATGGATGATATGTTAAACCAAGGCCTGGTCTGCCCACTCAGATGGATATAAAAGAAGCCATGGCACTATTTCATGGAAGAATATTGCTTGAAAAAAGACACATTATCAAAGTTTTTTGTCTTGCACTGATCAGAAGAATTTGCAAGCATACCAAATGTAAAGGGAACAACAATTTATACTTTTATGAGAGAGGAATGTTGATCGGTTGACAAATGGACTCTGCTTGGTAGAGATGTTGCCATAGAGAATGAACCATTTAGCTAAGCAGGCAGGTTGACTCTGGTCAGGTCATTGGCTGAAATGAAGTGCTTTTGAAGTGTGGTCATTGTTGTAATGCAGGGAATATGCGCACAGCTAACTGCCACAAGCAGCAGTGTGATGACTAGAAAATCGTTTGCATGATATTGATTGGGAAATAATTATTAGCAGTACAGAACTTATTGCTGAAAAAGACACATATTTGTGAAACTTTATGAATATTTCTAATGTTTCCTTGCATAACAGTGACATCAAAGGTATTTAATTACTGCAAAGCAGTTTGGGATATCCTAAGATTGTGAAAAGCATCACGAAAATGACAGTTTGTTATTTTCTAGTTCTCTATTCTTGGCCTACCAAAAGCTGCCTTATTTCTGTTTTCAAAGGCCTGTAATTTCCAGCTCCCCAGCGTCGGATTTGGGGGATACCCCAAAGATGTGTTGGGGAATTCTCTGGGAAGTTCCTGGGGAAGGGTTTACCCGGCAATTGTCCAAAAGTGTTAACTTGCTCTGGGACAATTGCACTGCACTGGGAACCATCTGACAAAGTGATTTAAATTGCTAACTTCGGATGATTCTGCCAGTTTTACACTCATAGTTGCTCTGAAAGAATTAGAAGGAAAAAAGCACTTGTAACTTTAGAGCAGTGGTTCCCAAAGGGTGCGGCACGCCACACTGGTGTGGCAAGAGAGGATGGCAAGTGTGGCGGGAAGATTCAAGGACAATCAAAGAAACATTTAAACATGGTTTAAATAAGCATCGTTTTATACTTTCTGGATGTCCCATGATATTATAAAGTAGTTGTGTTCTATGTTATGAATCAAGCACTGCTCGGAGTTTTTCTTTTTGTTTTTGAATGTATTTCTTATCAATATAAAATTCGGTGTGGTGCGAGCAAATTTTTATTCCGAAAGTGTGGCCCAGTGAAAAAAGTTTGGGAACCACTGCTTTGAACAAAGAACAATACAGCACAGGAACAGGCCCTTTGGCCCTCCAAGCCCGTGCCGCTCCCTGGTCCAAACTAGACCATTCTTTTGTATCCCTCCATTCCCACTCCGTTCATATGGCTATCTAGATAAGTCTTAAACGTTCCCAGTGTGTCTGCCTCCACCACCTTGCCTGGCAGCGCATTCCAGGCCCCCACCACCCTCTGTGTAAAATATGTCCTTCTGATATCTGTGTTAAACCTCCCCCCCTTCACCTTGAACCTATGACCCCTCGTGAATGTCACTAATGACCTGGGGAAAAGCTTCCCACCGTTCACCCTATCTATGCCTTTCATAATTTTATACACCTCTATTAAGTCTCCCCTCATCCTCCGTCTTTCCAGGGAGAACAACCCCAGTTTACCCAATCTCTCCTCATAACTAAGCCCCTCCATACCAGGCAACGTCCTGGTAAACCTCCTCTGTACTCTCTCCAAAAGTGGTTTAAGGCCCAGATCGAGTCCCACCCCCTGCTGTTTGAAGCTCCACATACCATTCACTTACCTTAGAAACTTGGTCTCCTTTTCAATGGGACCTTCTCTGAACCACTTCTAATGTATTTGCATCTTCCCTTAAATAAGGAGACCAGTACTATACATAATCCTCCAAATGTGGTCTCAACAAATCCCTGTATAACTGAAGCATAACCTCCCTATATTTGTAATCAATTCCCCTCAAAATACATGATAACTTTCTATTAGTTTTCCTAATTACTTGCTGTACCTGTACTAGCCTTTTGTAATTCATGCACGAGGACACCCAGATCCCTGTGCACTCAGAGCTTTGCAATCTCTCACCAGTTAGATAATAAGCTTTTTTTATTCTTCCTGCCAAAATGGACAATTTCGCATTTGCCCACATTATAATCCATTTGCCTGAGTTTTGTCTACTCACTTAACCTATGTCACTTTGTAGACTCCACTTCACAGTTTACTTTCCTACCTTTCTTTGTGTCCTCAGCAAAGTTAGCAACCACTCTTCAGTCCCTTCATCCAAGTCATTTATATAAACTGTAAAAAGTTGCGACTCAGCACTGATTCTAACCAATCTTCAATTCATGCCAATGTGTTACCCCCTACACCATGAGCTTTTAATTTAAACAATAACTTTGGATGTGGCACCTTGTCAAATACCTTCTGTTGAAGGCAACTGCACTTTTAAACATGCTGCTGCCTCCATGAAATTCAGATGTGTGCACTATGTCCTGCCCCTGTTCCTCCTCCTAGTGAAAATGGTAGATTTTCGGGGCAGGACTTCCAGGTTTGGGCCTTTAGTGACATTTTGACTAAGGCGCAGAGCCCGTCCTCGCCGAGACTCAGTGAAAATTCAGGCCGTCGTATCAGTTTTCACAATAAGGAATCTGGATTAAATACCAGAGAAATGAGGACAACTAAAACATAAATCTAGAGAAGGAACCTACTCGATCCATACATTTACATAGCACATTTCATTCAACAACAGGATATCCCAAAGTGCTTCACAGCCAATTAAGTACTTTTGTTTAGAAGTGTTATCATGGTTACAGTCCTAGAAAAAATAGTGCTGGAGAAATATCTAGCGTTTCATCTATAATAACCTCACCAAGGCCAGTACAACGGTGCTTTCCTGAAGTAAAGGAAAGGACTCAGTTTGTGGCTTACAATAACTCAAGCCAGTGCCGTGGATCTACAATACCTTAGACCAGGCTATGAGCATGCATTTTAAACTCCTGTTCCTCTTCTCTCAATGAGGAAACTCTCGCTCCACGAAGCCCATGGGGAGATCCGTTGATGGTGCCCTGTGTACTTGTGGCCACTAAAACACCACCCCAGGATATTAGAGGAAATCTCATAATTCAGGGATTGTCGTCTTCGATTGGAAAATGGTCAATTTCACTCTTAACATTTTAAGGAGGGTAGGAGAGAGAAAGTATGAAATTATACCGCCATTAGTTTTTGAAGAGGGAACTAATGTGACAAGTAGGGCAGTGTCCATCAATGTTAGATAAAATTGACTTGCAGATGACATTTGACAAGATTTCGTATTAAGAGACTGTTAACGAGTGGTGAAAGCACTAGAGACTGGAGGCAACCTGCTGGTTTGGATAGGGAGTTAGTTTGGAGATCCGAGACAGTGTAAGGATAATGGGTATGTACTCTTAATGACAGAGTAAATATATATACTTTTTAATTCATCTGCTGGACATGGGCGTTGCTGGCTGGCCGGCATTTATTGCTCATCCCTAGTTGCCTGGGAGCAGTTGAGTCAACCACATTGCTGTCGCTCTGGAGTCACATGTAGGCCAGACCAAGTAAGGACAGCAGATTTCCTTCCCTAAAGAACATGAATGAACCAGATGGGTTTTTCTGACAATCAACAATGGTTTCATGACCATGAAACCAATGTTCAGCATCCTTTGCAGTCCGTGCCCATGCGCAGAAAGGCCTGGACAACATTCAAGTTTGAGCTGGTAAGAGACAAGTAACATTCATGCCACACGCAGACAATGACCACCTTCAACAAGTGAAATTCTGCCCATTTCCTCTTGACATTCAATGACATTACCAGCACTGAATCCCTCACGCTGAACATCCTGGGGTGTTAACACTTCAGAGCAAGAAGATTTGAGAATAGGGATATTTTTCTTTAATTGCACAGGGTGTTGGTGAGGCCACACCTGGGGTATTGTGTGCAGTTGGTAAGAGTGAGAAGGGATCTTATAGAATCATAAAATCCCTACAGTGCAGAAGGAGGCCATTTTGGCCCATCGAATGTGCACCGACAACAATCCTACCCAGGCCATAACCCCACATATTTGCCCCACTAATCCCTCTAACCTACGCATCCCGGGACACGAAGGGGCAATTTATCATGGCCAATCAACCTAACCTGCACATCTTTGGACACTTCGAAACTTCTAACAGGATTAGACAAGGTTGATTCAGAAAGAATGTTCCTGATAGTGGTGGAGTCCAGAACTAGGGGTCGTAGTTTGAGGATAAGGGGTAAACCTCACTGAGGTGAGGAGAAATTTCTTCACCCAAAGAGTGATGAATCTGTGGAATTCACTACCACAAAAAGTAGTTGTGATTTCAAGAAGAAATTGGATATAGCTCTTGGGGTTAAAGGGATCAAGGATATGGGGGAAGGCAGGATCAGGATATTGAATTTGATGATCAGCCATGATCAAAATGAATGGCAGAGCAGGCTCAAAAGGGCTGAATAGCCTCCTACCCCTTCTATTTTCTATGTATCTCCCCTCCTGATTTCCCACCATAGTGGGTCGGATCTCAAACAATGATGAGACAGAGTATAGGAAAGAGAGAGAGAATTTGGTGAACTGGTGTGACAACAATAATCTCTCCCTCAATGTCAACAAAACGAAGGAGTCATTGACTTCAGGAAGCATAGTGGAGAACATGCCCCATCAATGCGGACGAGGTAGAAATGGTCAAGAGCTTCAAGTTTTTAGGTGTCCCGATCACCAACAACCTGTCCTGGTCCCCCATGCCGACACTATAGTTAAGAAAACCCACCAACATCTCTACTTTCTCAGAAGACTAAGGAAACTTTGCATGTTCTCATCTTACGACTCTCATCAACTTATACAGATGTACCATCGAAAGCATTCTTCCTGTCATTTCACAGTTTGGCATGGTTCCTGCTCTGCCCAAGACTGCAAGAAACTACAAAGGGTCGTGAATGAAGCCGAGTCTAATAATGCAAAACAACCTCCCATCCATTGACTCTGTCTACACTTCCCGCTGCCTCGGAAAAGCAGCCAGCATAATTATGGGCCCCATGCATCCCGAACATACTCTCTTCCATCTGCTTCCGTCAGGAAAAAGATACAAAAGTCTAAGAACACATACAAACTGATTCTAGAACAGTTTCTTCCCTGCTGCCATCAGACTTTTGAATGGACCTACCTCACACAAAGTTGATCTTTCTCTGCACCCTAGCTATGACTGTAACAGTACATTCTGCACTCTTTTCCTTCTCAATGGATGGTATGCTTTGTCTGTATAGCGTGCAAGAAACAATACTTTTCACTGTATACCAATAGATGTGATAATAAATCATATCAAAGCCTGATCACTGTCTACAAGGCAAAAGCCAAGAGTCTGATAGAATACTGTCCACTTTCCTGGATGAGTGCAGCTCCAAAAACACTCATGAAACTTGATACAGATTTGATTTATTATTGTCACATGTATTGGTATACGTGAAAAGTATTGTTTCTTGTGTGCTATTCAGGAAAAAGCAACCAGCTTGATTGGCACTACATCCATCAGCTTAAATTTTCATTTCCTGCACCACTGATGTACTGCATAGTGGCAGCAGTGTGTACCATCCAAGAGATGCACTGTAGCAACTCACCAAGGCTCCGACAACACCACCTTCCAAACCCTTGACCTTCACTACCAAGAAGGACAAGGACAGAAAATACATGAAATCACTATCGCCTGTAAGTTCACCTCCAAGCCACATACCATTCTGACTTGGAACAATATTGCTGTTCCTTTGCTGTTGCTGAGTCAAATCCTGGGACTCCCTTCCAAAGAGCACTGTGGGAGTACCTACACCACATGGACTGCAGCATCTCAAGAAAGTGGCTCACTACCCAGTTTTTTTTGAAGACAATTTGGGATGGGCAAAAAATGCTGGCCTGACCAGCAATGTCCACATCCTGTGAACAAATTAAAGAACAGTTATCCAATTAACAAAATGTGCTCAGACGTAGGATTTAAGGAATGTTTTAAAGGAGGGAAGTGAGATCGAAGTGGAGAGGAGAAAATAGATAACCATTAACAATATCAGCTTACATGGGAGCCAGGAATGGAAGTTGGTTGGTCAGCTGTTTAGTGGGACTTAGGTCATAGGTGCAGGAGCTCGGTCTCATGGACAAGATGCATTTGGGGAAGGAGGGAGTGAGGAGAAATAGTACAGAAACTATAGAAAATCTGGCCTGAGGGCCCTAACAGCAATCATCAAGGAAACTTGATGTAGTGGGCTAGTGGAAGGGAGGGAAGAGAAAGAGGCATCTGATAGGATGGTCTCGATGTTAGCAATAGAAATTCATGTGCTCCTCACACTTGTTTAGCAAGAGGGTGCAGGAGACATCAGGATGATCCTGGAACAGAAACACTGCAGTCCAGCCAAATCTGTCAGTGAATGGCTAAATCTGTTCTCTGCCACATCTGTTCAACTCTGTGTCTCTTGGACTTAAGGGAGTGAAGATGAAGGCCATACCAGGTGGAAGGGTTTGTGGGTGAGAGTGATGTGTTTAACAGGGACTGGGCATCCACGATGAAGCTTCTGGTATGGTTGAGCATACTTGTAGCTGCAGAAATGGCATGGTAGATGGAGGGCCAAAGTTGACGTTGCTATTTTAAAAATACAAGGATGTTTTTCCAGGAACAGATAAAGTAGCTTTAGGGTGTAGCTTGGGGTTGTGGGGAAGGTGGAGTGTTATGCAATGAACTGATCAGAGATGGCCCAATCTGCCATTCCGATGAAGGGATTCGTGAGGCTATGTGAGGTGGCAAAGTCAAGGAAGCGGTTGTGATGTGGAATGGAGAGTTTATTTGGAGGGAGAGCTTAAAACAGGAGAGGCAACGTGGGCTGGAGGTGAGGGGGTTGGTTGCAGTGTTTGTGGGGGTGGGTGGGAAAGGAAGAGGGAATACATAATGAATTGAGATGAAGGTTGAAATCACCCAAGTTGCTTAGCGCAGAGGCTAGGGAAGGAAAATAGTGAAGGTCGTTCAGTGAGAAATGTTTTCTGCTACTTTGGGTGGTCGCGAATTAAGATCTTAATTGAGGCTGGAGGGGAGGGGTGGAATAATGTGTGCTCCTGAAGGGAACAAATGCCAGAGGAGTTGGGGGGAGGGGAGACTGTAAAATGTGCCTTATCTGTCCTCATCAAAAGCATAGTTTTGTTAACTCCCAGATGAACTGTCTACATTGACAGTTTCTGGTACTTTGTTTAAAATGCTTTTTGAATGCTTGTTCTTGACTGGATTAGACATTCTACAGGAACTTGTGTCGTGTTGGAGAAAGACGGAAAGCCAATAATTGTGCTGAGGAAAGAGAAATCTAACTTAACAAGACTAGTGCTGTCTTAATGCACCTGTTATGATAAGCCTCTTAAAGCATCTGTGTATGAAGCCAATCGTCCTCACTGAAGATGGAATGGAGTGAGTGAGGGAGATGCAGGAATGAAGAAAATACTGCACACTAATTTTTTTATCTAGTTCTTAAGTGACCATGTCAATAATGCTTGAAGTTCACCGTAAAGAAAAAAGATGATCCCGTGTATCTGCAACCAGACTTAAATTGAAACAAGAAATAGAAGCACTGAAGAGCACATTTTCAAATCATGCTGGATTTACTCCTCAAAAAAGAAACACTATTTATATAGCTCCCTTCATGACCTTGGGATATCCCTAAGTGCCTTACAACCAATTAAGTGCTTTTAATATGTAGTTACTGTTGTAATGTCGCTAAAACCTGCTCAGCTCCATATTTTTCCTCTTCTAGTTTAGTAGCTCATAGCTCCAAACTCTTGACAGCTGTGCATAGTTTTTGCTGTTGTCAGTTGTACACATTCCACATAGAGTAGATGAATTTGACATTGATGAGCCTCACTCACAATGCAGAGCCAATATTCTGTGAACTTATCAGCTGGGTGAAGCCAGAATGCAAGTTGTATGCATCTTTTGTTCCACACACATTAGCATTTTAATCCAGAAAAAACTATATATCTTAATTTATAAATGCTTCTCAATTTTATAAAGGTTAAAAGGGGCTGAATATTTTCATCTGCTCTTTGTCTTTAATATTTTAAAAATGCATTATAAGAATACATGAAATAACTGAACTCTGAGGCATCACTGTCCTGAAGTTGGGAATTAAATATTTTATGTCCCCTCATCTAATTTTAACAAACCTCCTGTGTGGTTCTGTTGTTACCAGTTTATTTCAAAGTCACAAAATCACATGAAATTGTCATTTGTACACCAAGTATTACAATAATTGTGCTTATCTTATGAGTTGACGTTTGTTAGCCAGGGGTTTTGAGTCTTGTTTCTGTTCTTGCTTTCCTTCACAAGTATTTCTTACTTCCTTTTCTCCTCTTTTCATTTCCTCCCAACATGTCCACTCTTATTCCATTCACTAATTCCACAGTCATAAAAGCAGATGAAGGATTCTGTTAGTGCTGCTGCCAAGCTGGCTGCCAGGGAATGGGAAATTTGTACTGTCACCTTTTTAGTGAATTGCTTGGTATCTACTTGATATGGCCTTAATTAAGAATGTGTTGGATGGGGATGGTGTTTCCTCCATTCTGTGCTGCAAATACAAAGTACTGTTATCTAACAATTTGCATGCTGAAGCAAGTTATGCAACTACTTTATATGCACCTTACATCTTCACAGAAGAATACAAATGCACCATCCAAAGATTTGTGGATCTAAATCTGAGATTAACCCTTTACTGTAAAGCTTTGATGAACATGAGATTGAAGATGCACATAATAAGGAAGTGAAAGTGAGAATATTGAAATCATAGCTGTAAAATTCTCTGACAGTCCTGTTCTTCTGAGCATGTCCGCCACCATCTTCTGCTAATCCATCTGATGTTCGAGTTTTCATCAGGCAGATTCCAGAGTGACTGCTGTCAATGATTCAGTATAGTACATTTAGAACAATTCTTGGTAAATGGAATGTATCCTGATTTATCTGGTGTCCTTGATGCTTTGTTGCTGTGAACTTTGGGATTTTCATTTCAGCAGCATTTGTTGGGAACTTTTGCAAAAGATCAGAATTGAGGCCAGCCCTGGCGAGGTCATGCTATTTTTTGCTGCCTGTGTAACTGCTATCGTTTTTAAGTTGCTCATTTATAGTCTACGGTAAAAGGAGTAGGCCAATCCAGCGTTCCCATAGATAGGCACTGAGCTCATTGCAAACTCAGCCATTCCATGATTCCAAAAGAACAGGGAGTCATTTGCCATACATCATACTTTTGCCGATAACATTATTGAGTTTTAAAGTTTAATTTTATTAAATATTACTATTCCAGTTAACATGTTTTTAAACACTGTCAGAAACCATGCTTTTGTGTTGTACTTGTAAAAATAAATGCCAGGTTAGTTTAAGGATTATGATTTGCTGCAAATTGTTTTTCCTCTTTAACATCCATTCAGATCCCTTGAGTTAATACCAAGATAATACCTCCCTCGAGTTCCTTCTAAAGCATCAATTTGTGGATCTCTTCTAGGTTCTGAAATTGTTGAAGCAATTGCAAGAGTTGCATATCACAGTGGATATTCTGGTGGTAAGATACAATATCTGTATAAAACATTTTCTCAATTTACATTGTGTTCTGTTCTATTCAGCAATTTGTGCAAATATGTTAGAGATAATATTTCCTGTGTGTAAACCTCTGATGAGTCACTTAAGTTTCTCATTTCCTTGCAAAATAGTTTTCAGTTGTTTGTGCAAAACACTTGGTAAGTTATAGGCCTGCACTAGCTCCTGAGAGTAAGAACATTTTTAGAAATACTGTGACAGAACTCATCCAAAGCAACTTTACTTCTAAAGATACCACAAACAATGGCAGATGGTAATGTTTGCTGTAAAGCATCACCTTGCAGGATATGTTTAATTACAGGTCAACTGAATTCGAGAGGAATGAGCATTAGAACAGCCATAGCAAAACTTCAAAAAATCTTTGGAATCGTCAGTGGTGAATTAGTTCACAAAACAATTTTCTTTGCAAAACTGAGCCAAACATCCAAGAATGTCTATTTACACAGTATAAAAGAAACTATGGTACACTATCTATCTTCTCTTCTCTAGGTAGCATCCACAATTATTATTTGAGGGTTTCTGCACCGCAACTCATGTCATGGTTTTACTGCAGGACAAGGCAAGGAGGCAAGCCCCAAGTCTAACTCAGCTGGAATGGAGATTAGACCGGGCAATGTTGGAGTTATCCTGAATGACACACTAAGCCACCTGGACAACTGGGTTAACCACAGTTAACCCAGCACACTAGCTATAAATTACTTAACACTAAACTTATTCTGCTAACAGGCAGATTGGAAAAATAACGATGGTAAAAGCATTGCATTACCATAAAACAAAAAGATGATTTGAAGTCTACTAATGACTAAAAGCAAGGCAATCAAAAAGCAGTTCCATTCACTGAGAAATTATTTAATTTAAACTCGGCAATCTGGTTGCTCCTATTATTTACCATTGGTCACCACTTTCTTTTTTAACTTGGAACAATGTATAATAAGTTACAACTTTCCCACTCTACCACCAGTTGAGGCCTTTAAGTGGGCAAGGATCTCATCCCACCGGTGCTGGCATTCCCCTAGCAGCGGGTGTGGGGTTCGCATCACAGGAAACATGAAAAGTACAAACTCTGCAAATCCTGTTAGAGTTGCTTGTGGGCTTCTGGGAGTCAGGTGGGTGCAAGGTGTCCCTCATGCAAAGATTTTCAATACATGTGTAAGAAGCGAATGGAGGCGGGGGGGGGGCGGTGTTCACTGAGACACACTCGCCTTCCCTTGCTGTAAAACATCTAGCCACCTCGCAATCCCCTCTTGCTCTATCATACAACTTGTGACTTGAGTTCATTGGCAATCCTGGACCTTGTGTGGGTGCATTCCCAGCAGCAGCCACCACCTGTTGGCGCTACTGAGCAATGAAGAGAGGCCAGCAGCTCACGGAAGGCAGAACCTCTGCCCTCAAGAGCCCTTGATCCTGGATAAAGACTCACACTTGCCCTATTGAAATTGTTAAATTCTATCCTTGGGTCAAAAGTCAGCTGCTCCTCCCAAGTATGCTACACTCGCATGTGACATCCCAAATGACCCACCTACTGCTTTTCATAATTTTAATTTCTAAAAGAAATCTGTCCAATTTGCATTTCAATTAGTGAAAGCTATTTGCTTTCAACCAGCTCCCCAGGGAGTTTGTCTCATTTAATTCTTCGTGTGCTTTTCTTCTGAGTCCTTGATGATTTCTCTGCGTGCATCATTACAGACCAGCAAGATACTATGTCTATATTTAGAATAGTAAAAGTATTTGAGTGTGTGCCAGACTTAAAATCATGTGAACAGAAAACATCAGAACAAAAGCTTCACATTTGAATAATGGAGCCAAATACCAACTGATTAGAAAATAGTGGCACTTTCAAATCTGCTTGAACTTTTAACCTTGTGCATGAAAAATAATTGAAAGCTTGTAGAGTGGGCAGAGATTTGTTTTACCTTGAGAGATTATGGCATAAACTTGAGTTTGTTTTACTGTAGCTACATGCAGGTTTCAGTCCATGTCTTTGTTTGTTGCCAGCGATCTATTCTTCAGGTTCTGACCATGTTGTCCATAAAATAAAAAAGCTCCATCATTGGCTCTTGGGCAAACCTGCTTTTCCCCCAGCAAAGCAAATCAAATTCAGCTTCACCTTCTTGTGAGGGGGAAGAAGAGACCTTGAAATACCACAACTTTCAGATCTTTGTACTTCTCACTACGTTGACCAGCAGTCATCCCAACTAGGTTTCTTTGCTGGTATTGTTGGCGCACATGGTTCCTTTTCACCCTTTTTGTCAGAAGCAATGTTGCATGTCAATGATTCATGCACGAGAAAAATGCATGCCTACATCTTACGAAGCCATGATCTCAAATGTTACCTATGGTTATGAGTTCCTACTATCTAACTGGTGAGCCAACTTTGGCAGGTTGCTACCAGTTTTGAATCTGTATTGAATCTCATGGCTGTAATGATTTCCATATGTATTAAATGAGTAAAGGGATACCTCAAGACCACCTTATTTGCTGGAAGATAATGTGGTGGGAAAAGAGCATCTAACTATAATTAATTGCGATATAACTTTTCTATTCCGACTTTTATGCATTCAATTTAAAGGAGGAATCATTTTCTGTTAAGCGTGGCTTTTCAGCTTGATTTTTTAAAAAATACAATAAACTGGTGATGGGGGATATATCTTGATTCACAAGACTGGGAGAAGGCATCCTACTGCTTTCAGCCTTACATGGTCTCCTTCGTTTCAAACTACATCTCACCCTGGCACTTTCTGGTTTCATTTGGGTTGACTGACAATACTGGAAATGTGAAAAGGTTGCAGTAATCAAACAGCATGCACAAGTGTGCAACTCACTGCTAATTCTGGTCAATACCAAAACCAGACTAATCTCTTTGTAACCATTTGGAGCTGGCAATCCAACTATGAACTTGCAGCACACACCCCCCCTACCCACCCCCCTCCTCCCCAAAAAATCTCCATCATTGGCTCTTGGGCAAACCTGCTTTTCCTCCAGCAAAGCAAATCAAATTCAGCTTCACCTTCTTGTGAGGAGCCTGCACTGTAATAATTGTAGGTTGTGAAAGCAGTTGAGCAGAAATAATGGTACTCGGGCTTATGTCAATAAATCTAGTGAAATTGCAAGTACCAGTTTTATTTTGTTTTCAACTGCAAGCTGGCTATATTGGTTCAAAATTTAAAGGGCAGGATATTTAAATTACTTGACAGTTCCAAAGAGCCTATGCACTTTTTGCACACGTTCATGTCTACTTTTAACAATCCCAAAAGGGTACCTGACCTCTCTAAAGAACTCTGGTAGGTTCAGACAATTTTCTCAAATGCCTGAAGCCCATGAGTCATGTTTCTAATGACCAAAATTGCTACTGTTTGACTTTTAAATGTCCTGTTACCTCCATGAATCAGTCTTGTATGAAATATGTCCTGTGTCCCCCCGCCTCTGCAAAAATGGTGGGTGCCCAGTTTTGGGAACAGGATGTCTGGATTCAGGCTTCAGTGTCATTTTGACTAAGGCACAGAATCCATCAGACTCAGTGAACATTCAGGCTTTAGTATCACTTTTCACAGTAAGGGTTAAGGATATAAAGTACCCGAGATACAAGGGAAAACTAAAAATAAATCTCGAGGAAGAACAGGTGAAGTGCAGTATTGGAGCAAAGAAACTGGAGAAGAGAGTTGGTGCAATGACACAATCTTGTTTGATCCCAGTCTTCATTGAGATAGGGTCTGTGGTGGGGATACACTCCTGGCGTAGCTGCAGAAGCTCATATCTCTCATCCGTGAAGAGGAGTACATGTCCACGAAGGGAGACCAGACAGATTTGCAGTAACTACAGAGGAGTCTCCCTGCTGTCAGCATAGGGAAAATCTTTGCAAGAATCCTCCCCCCAGTGGCCTAGAAACTGCTAGTCATTGTGTAACTTTTGAGAGCCACAACAGACGTGATCTTCGATCCGTGGCTTATGCAGTATACTCCTCAAATACCCCCAAAAAATCTGTTACCATCCTCCGCCCACTCCATGATGACTTCTAAGGAATCACAGTGATAATTTAAAATCACTTGGTGAAAAGATAGTTTAGGATTAACTTCCTTGCAGAACAAATGTGGAATGTTTTGCCACAGGGAATGGATAGGGCATGCATGCCATTGTATCTCTTTAAAATTGCATATCTATTTGAAACATTGGCATACAGGACTTTGGAGCAGGAGTAGGCCATTGAGCCTGCCGCACCATTCAGCAAGATCATGGCTGATCTGGTAGTGGTCTCGCCTCCATTTGCCTGCCTGCCATGATCCTTGAGTCTCTCCTGTCCATCACAAATCTGCCTTAACTCTGTCTTGAATAAATTCAATGACCCAGCCACCACTGGTCTTTGGGGAAGAGAATTCTACATGTTGACAACCCTGAAATAAAAGGAATTCTACTCGTGTCCATCATAATAAGAACATAAGAAATAGAAGCAGGAGTAGGCCATCTAGCCCCTCGAGCCTGCCCCGCCATTCAATAAGATCATGGCTGATCTGAAGTGGATCAGTTCCACTTACCCGCCTGATCCCCATAACCCCTAATTCCCTTACCGATCAGGAATCCATCTATCCGTGATTTAAACATATTCAACGAGGTAGCCTCCACCACTTCAGTGGGCAGAGAATTCCAGAGATTCACCACCCTCTGAGAGAAGAAGTTCCTCCTCAACTCTGTCCTAAACTGACCCCCCTTTATTTTGTGACTGTGCCCTCTAGTTCTAGTTTCCTTTCTAACTGGAAAGATTCTCTCCATCTCTACCCTATCCAGCCCCTTCATTATCTTATAGGTCTCTATAAGATCCCCCCTCAGCCTTCTAAATTCCAACAAATACAAACCCAATCTGCTCAGTCTCTCCTCATAATCAACACCCCTCATCTCTGGTATTAACCTGGTGAACCTTCTCTGCACTCCCTCCAAGGCCAATATATCCTTCTGCAAATAAGGGGACCAATACTGCACACAGTATTCCAGCTGCGGCCTCACCAATGCCCTGTCCAGATGCAGCAAGACATCGCTGCTTTTATATTCTATCCCCCTTGCGATATAGGCCAACATCCCATTTGCCTTCTTGATCACCTGTTGCACCTGCAGACTGGGTTTTTGCGTCTCATGCACAAGGACCCCCAGGTCCCTCTGCACAGCAGCATGTTGTAATTTCTTTCCATTTAGATAATCCAATTTGCTATTATTTCTTCCAAAGTGAATAACCTCACATTTGTTAACGTTATACTCCATCTGCCAGATCCTCGCCCACTCACTCAGCCTGTCCAAATCTCTCTGCAGACCTTCTACGCCCTCCACACAATTCACTTTTCCACTTATCTTTGTGTTGTCTGCAAACTTTGTTACCCTACACTCAGTCCCCTCCTCCAGATCGTCTATATAAATGGTAAATAGTTGAGGCCCCAGTACCGATCCCTGCGGCACGCCACTAGTTACCATCCGCCAACCAGAAAAGCACTCATTTATTCCGACTCTCTGCTTCCTGTCGGATAGCTAACACCCTACCCCCAACTCCGTGTGACCCAATCATCTTCAGCAACCTTTTGTGAGGCACCTTATCAAACGCCTTTTGGAAATCCAAAAACACCGCATCCACCGGTTCCCCTCCGTCAACCACACTAGTCACATCTTCATAAAAATCCAACAAGTTCGTCAAGCACGACTTTCCCCTCATGAATCCATGCTGCATCTGCTTAATCGAACCATTCTTATCCAGATGGCCTGCTATTTCTTCTTTAATGATGGATTCCAGCATTTTCCCAACTACAGACGTTAAGCTAACCGGCCTGTAGTTACCCGCCTTTTGTCTATTTCCTTTTTTAAACAGCGGCGTAACATTAGCCGTTTTCCAATCCGCTGGCACTACCCCAGAATCCAACGAATTTTGATAAATAACCACTAACGCATCCGCTATTACCTCTGACATTTCTTTCAGTACCCTGGGATACATTCCATCCGGGCCCGGGGACTTGTCCACTTTCAGACCCGTTAGTCTACCAAGCACTGCCTCCCTGGTAACATTAATTGTATCGAGTACCTCTCCTCCTACCAACACTCTATCGTTAATATTCAGTAAACTATTTGTGTCTTCCACCATGAAGACCGACACAAAAAACTTATTTAAAGTTTCAGCCATTTCCTCATTTCCCACTATTAAATTCCCCCTCTCGTCATCCAAGGGTCCAACATTCACTCTTGCCACTCTATTCCTTTTTATATATTTGTAAAAACTTTTACTATCATTTTTTATATTTAGAGCTAGCCTAGCTTCATAACCTATCTTTCCTTTCTTTATCGCTTTCTTAGTTGTTCTTTGTTGTTTCTTAAAGTTTTCCCAATCTTCCGATTCTCCACTATTTTTGGCCACTCTGTACGCATCGGTCTTTAATTTAATACTCTCCTTAATTTCCTTCGTTATCCACGGCTGGTTATCCCTTTTCTTACAGTCCTTCTTTATCACCGGAATATATTGTTGCTGAGTACTGAAAAGGATCTCCTTAAAAATCCTCCACTGTTCCTCAGCTATCCTACCTACCAGTCTGCTCTCCCAGTCCACCTTAGCCAATTCAGCCCTCATCCTATCGTACTTCCCTCTGTTCAAACAGAGGACAATGGTATGGGACCCTACTTTCTCCTCTTCCATTTGTATCAGAAATTCGACCATATTGTGATCCATCTTAAAATGGAAGCCTGTTATTTTTAAACTATATCCCCTGGTTCTAGACTGAACCCCTCCTCCTTCTCCCCCACCCCTCATCCTGACACACACACACACACAGATGGAAACATTCTTTCAGTATTCACCCTTTAAGTTTATTTATTACTGACACAAGTAGGCTTACATTAACACTCCAATGAAGTTACTGTGACAATCCCCGAGTTGCCACACTCTGGCGCCTATTCGGGTAGCATGGCCAGTGCACCAAATGAGTATGTCTTTCAGACTGTGGAAGGAAACCTGGAGGAAACCCATGGGGAGAATGTGCAGATTCTGCTCAAATGACGACCTAAGCCAGAAATCAAACACAGGTCCTTGGCGCTGTGAGGCAGCAGTGCTAGCCACTGCACCACCGTGCCACCCCGTTAGTCACTTGGTGACTATCAAGTCACCTGAGGATCTTGTATGTTTCAATGAGATCACCACTCATTCTTCTATACTCCAATGGCAATAAAATAATGGGATGTAAAGGTCTTTAGGGAACGAGTGACTGGTTTTACTATTGAATTACTTTTACACAGATGTGATGGAGTAAAATGGCCACCTCCCTGCTTATTTTGGACCATGTTGCCCCACAGACTAGCCTTTTCTGTCACCTGTCATGGATATCCTTGATACCGAGGCTATGTACAGTCTGAGGTGTTTATCTCAGTATTCACATGCAAATATTTCACGTTTCCTCCTACACTTTCAAAACGACCTGGAACTCCCCTTCACGGGAAGCATTCTCTTTTGCTCATCTCTGCGAAAACTACTTTCGAAACTTCAAAAAAAGCCTGAAGATTTTCTGTAATCTGACAGTTGTCTGTGACCTACCATAAAATTGCATTAAACAGTAAAGTGAAACATGATCGGAAGGGAATGTCAACACAGAAATGTCTGACTGAGAACATGATTCTAATACTTGGCCACAATTTACATGTTGTAAAATTATTGAATCCCAAAGAAACAGTTTACTCATTCTCACTGAAGATTTTCAAGTTTGTCCGAATGACTTTTTTTTTGCTGTTGTTGTAGGAAACTGGAATAGGTAAAACAGTAAATGGATTCAGGAAAAATGAAGTTGTTGGTGACCTTGCCAAAGAGTTGGTGTGCCGGTGGAAAAAATTAATTCCTGAGGAAACCTCCAGGTATTCTCTCATATACAGCTTCTGGGAGGAGTTTGAAATTGAGGTGCAAATTCTATTCCTGTGTGTTGTGTCACCAGATTGGCTGCTTCTACCAAATGAGTCCAATAATGTACAGGTTAAGTGGATTAGCCATGGTAAATGAGTGGAGTTATGGGGATAGGGAGGGGTGGGGGGTCCTGGGTAAAATGCTCTTTTGGAGAGTCGGTGCAAACTTGATGGGCCAAGTGGTCTCCTTCTGCACTGTAGGGAATCTATGGAATTACAAAATCGCAAGTGGTCATAAAGTGATTATGAAAATATCACATGGAAAGATATGTACTGTGGAAACTTGAAGATTTTAGCAAGGCATTTGACAAGGCCCCACATGGCAAATTAGTCAAAAAAGGTAAAAGCCCGTGGGATACAGGGTAATGTGGCCAACTGGATCAAAAGTTGGTTTAGTAAAGCAAAGGGTAATGGCCCATGGATGCCCTTACGAATGGTAAGTTGTTTTAAGTGATGTACTACAGGGTTTGGTGTTGGGACCCTTGCTGCTTGTGTTACATGTTAACAATTTATGGTGAGGCCACAACTGGAATATTGTATGCGGTTTTGATCACCATACTACTGGAAGGACGTAATTGCTCTGGAGAGAGTGCAGAGGAGGTTTAAAAGAATGTTACCAGGGCTAGAGAAGTATAGCGATGAGGAGAGATTGGATAGTTGGGGTTATTTTCCTCGGAACAAAGAAGGCTGAGGGATGACTTGATAGAGGTGTACAAAATTATAAGTCACTTCCCAAATGTGAATGGCAGTATAGTGTAAAGCTGTGTACCATTTTGGGACGGAATTAGTGGTCTTATTCAGGCTGGGCCATGGTAAAAGTCATTCTTGTGCAGTAGGAGTTATTCTAGGGTTGGGCTTGTAGGCACATTGTTGAATCAGAGTTTATGGAATGTTTCTCTGCCTGTAACTGTTATTTGACCTTGGAGCACTTGAAATGGGAAAAGTGTTTATTTCCCCCCAGTGTAACTTGTATCAGTTTCATCTTCCTCAAAAAAATTGGAACAAATGTTTTCAAGGATTTTGTTTTCCATGTAATAGCTAAAATGTGTCCCTGTGAACCTCACACAGCATGTTGAAATATTGGCTGAGCGACAGAAATCTGCTATAATTTAGAATTAAATTGACACAATATTAGATGGGGATGTATAATTGGCTTCGACATCCCTAGGCGAGGGAGTGAAAATAATCATTGGGTTTCCTGCTTTTGATAATACAGGGATCTCTGGATAATTAAGTACATCTCATCAGGGTACTGGGTTGATGGATTTGGTTCAATTGTGACAGTTTCCAAAATCAAACTGCATGCTTCATGCCCAAAGAATGTTCAGCTGTGCAGCCCTGGATGAGTAGCAATGTCTGGGGAGTTGTAACCCAACCATGAGTCTTAAGGTGAGAAAGGTTAAAGGCAAATTTGAAGGAAATCTACTTTTGGCATCTGGTGCTGGCATAAAACCCTGCCACGGTGAGTATAGTATAATCCGATCAAGAGAGAACTCTCCTGTGCACTGGTTCGAATTTGTTTCCCACACCAACTATCCCCATGTTCTTCCTAACTAATACTAATTCAGAACTGAATTTAATCTTTGTCACTTTTTAAAAAATTTTCCCAGACACTGGTTTGAACCGACCCAAACTTATTTTCATTTGGTATTTGCACAATGGACATTTAATTCAACTCCGATTTCAGAGATGAACGCTTTGTGTCCCATTGCACCACCCAGTTCCTGAATCGATTTAATTATTTTTCCTTGAGATGTACTTATCAGAAGAGCTGTTGCTCTGGTTTTTCTCTTTTCAGTTAGTCCTTTAAATTATATTGGAATGTCTTTTTTTTTTTAGGAATAGCAGTGAGCAAAATGAGAAGAGGAGTAATAATGACGATGGCCATTTTGGGAAAAAGCAAAATCTGGACAAATCTGTGCTGTCCTGGCATGAAGAGACTTCGCAATTGACTGATGTGAATAAGTTTGCAAAACTCTTAAATGAGGAAGGAAGTCCACAAAACTCAGATGGTGTTGTGTCTAATCAGCGACCTCCCAAGCTCAATAATAAGTTAAAGGCCAGTGAACACAAAGCTTCATGGAGGGAAAGCAAAAAATATACTCGCACATCAAAAGACATATCTCTACATGATCAACTGTTGCTTAGAAAGGTTCAGAAACATAAAAAATCAAAATCTTCAGATAAAGATCAAAATAACTTTTCTGGAACAGACAAAAAGTCTACCAGTGGCCGTCAAATGAAAAAGTTGATTGAAGACCAACAGGAGAAGGAGTCTTCACCGGAAAGCTGTGCTACATCCTCCATTATGAGTCCGGAAAATCCTCTCTCCGTAAAGGGAACTGGTGAAAATGGTAAAAAGAATAAAAGAAAATCCATGGATGAAACAGAAAATTCTAAATTATCTGGCAAGATGCAGAAATGGTCTTCAAAGGACAAAGAAAGTTCTGGACGAGACAAATCGCAGGATGTGCTCTGTATGACTAAGAGTGTTAAGGCCTGCCAAGTTGAAGATCTATCTGAATTTGAAAATGAAGAGTTTGATAAACCAACTATGACTTTTGAATCATATCTAAATTATGAGGAACCAAAAAGAAAAGCAAAAAAACCCCCCACAAATAAGAATCCATCTGTTCTAGGAAAATACAAGGATTCTAAATTGATCACGATAAAAAAGGAGAATGTTGGATCTCATAGTAAGGAAAGCAATAAAAAGAGAAATGTAGACCGAAGAGCGCAACATGAGGAAGATATTTGGCTTGGAACACCAAATAAAAAGGTATCTTTTTAAAATAAACTAAGTTTTGGAGGAAAAGGGAAAGAAGCAAAATTGATTTTTTTGAGTTATTGTCACATGTATTAGCAAACAGTAAAAGGTATTGTTTCTTGTGCGTACCGTACATAGGGAAGGAAAGGAGAGTGCAGAATGTAATGTTACAGTTATAGCTAAGGTGTAGAGGAAGAACTGTTTAATACGAGGTAGTTCCATTCAAAAGTCTGCTGGAAAGAAGCTGTTCTTCAGTCGGGTGGTATGTGTCCTCAGACTTTTGTATCTTTTTATTGATGGAAGAGAGTATGTCCTGAGTGCGTGGGGGCCTTGATTATGCTGGCTGCTTTACCGAGGCAACGGGAAGTGTAGACAGAGTCAATGGATGGGAGGCTAGTTTGCGTGATAGAATAGGCTTCGTTCACGACCGTTTGTAGTTTTTGCGGTCTTGGACATAGCAGGAGCCGTACCAAGGTACAACCAGGAAGAATGCTTTCTATGGTGCATCTGTAAAAGTTGGTGAGAGTCAAGCGGACATGCCAAACTTCCTTAGCCTCCTGAGACAGTAGAGGCATTGGTGGGCTTTCTGAACTATAGCTTCGGCATGGAGGGACCAGGACAGATTGGTGATCTGGACAGCTAGAAACTTGAAGCTCTCGACCATTTCCACTTTGTCCCCATTGATGTAGACAAGGGCATGCCCTCCACTACGCTTCCTGAAGTTGATGACTATCTCCTTCATTTTGTTGACATTAAGGGAGAGATTATTGTCATCGCATCAGTTCACCAGATTCTCTATCTCTTTCCCATATGCCGCCTCATTGTTTGAGATCCGACCCACTATGGTGGTGTCATCGGGAAACTTGAAAATCGAGTTGGAGGGGAATTTGGCCACACAGTCATAGGTGCATACGGAGTATAGTAGGTGGCTGAGCACACAGCCTTATGAGGCACCCGTGTTGAGGATAACCGTGAAGGGGGCGTTGTTGCCTATTCTGAGGGATTTAAGGAGCAAACAATAGAGAATAGAGGCATGAAAGAATGGCCACTATCTGTATAGATGTGACACTGAACCAGGATTGACCAGTATCAAAAGAGTAAAGAACATTTGCAGATGTGAACTTATCCAGCAAAGTTTCTGTTTGTATTTGGAATGCTGGATAGTTAGATATTGGATAGTGGAGCCGAAGCTTGATGGGCCGAGTGGCCTACTCCTCCTAGTTCATGTGTTAGGTAGAAACAATGTTTGGAGAGGTAGAGAAAAAGCAGTCTTGTGGAATGAAACTATGCCTCTGATCAACTGCATTAAGATGCTGAATTTCAAAATTTGGCCCATTTGCAAATAGATTCCTGAATAAAAGTAAAAACACCCAAAAATTAATTAAATTAATATATCTACATGCATAGATGGCATTTACTGAGTGCTGAGAGAAATTGAGCACTTGTGAAGCTGTGATCTGCGAGCAAACTCTGGATGTTTGCCTGTTTCCAGTCTACTACTACTGTTCCAATGTGGTTACTATATTCGAGGGTGATAAGCCATTAGGCTTCAATTCAGGTGTAAATTTGAATTATCTAGAGAGCAATAAACAGCATGGAGTCAAAAAGGAAGACCCTTCTGACTAACTTTGAAGTTGCATCCGAAGTAAACTATTTTTTTCTCTGTTTATTCTTTCATCTATCTAATCCCCCTTGGAGTTGCTTGCTAGACCATTTCAGAGACAAATTAAGAGACAGCCATGTTGCCTTAGGTCTTCAGTCTCACAGATAAACCAGACAAGGTAGGGATCCAGATTTCCTTTACTGAAAGACATTTAGCAGGTGGGTTGATGGTTTCACACTCACCATTACTTAGATTAGCTGCCATGGTGGGATTTGAACTGGTGCCCCAAATCCTGGGCCTCTGGATTACTAGTTCAGTAATGTTACCACTACATCACCATCTCCTCCTTTTGTGCCAGACTTGAGGGTATTTTTAAAATTCAACACTATTAATCCAGCTCCGTGTATTCAACTGCCATCGTGCAGTTCTAAAAATTTGATTTCAGGTTTTGAAATCTGAAAATGAAATGTTGGTACCGTATAGTCAGTAAATAAGAAGTTGACCATTGAGTTGTCAGTAAAACAAAAGAATGAATCACTGTCTACAGACTTTACCCAGCCTGGTCTGCATGCAACTCCAGTCCAAATGATTGACTTTGACTTTAACCACCCTCTTTGCAACCATCTTGCAAACCATTTGGTTATGTAGAACCGCCACAAAGAACAATTTTTAAAAACAATTGGCATTCTTAAAAGGATTGTGCAGCAGTCGAAGAAGATGGTTCACCACCTCAGGGCAACTGGGGATAAGTAATAAATACTGGCCTTGCCATCACAGCCCACACCCAGAAAAAAATGTATTTTAAAAACAAAAGCTGCAATAGTCTCAGTTGGAACTACACTGTTGTTGCTGCAGAAATTCTGAGCAAAGAAATTTCATCTCGCATGCTAAATTCATGACCCCAAGACACCATCTTCCCCAATAGAGAATCACTATATTAAAACACTTCCTGATTTTAAAATCTCCATTGAATCGCCTCTGCTCAAGTATCCAGTATCTTTCCTATCATTAAGTGTAGTCTGACTTTATCCTTCTCAATTTATGCTGTGCTGTCTGTGGCTTTCATGTTTTACAGGATGCCCAAACTGTATGCAGTATTCTAACCATAAATTAATCTTTGCCTGATACAAATTGATCACCCCTCTTTTTTAACTCTATTCCCATGGCTATGAAATCCAATATTAGCTTCTTCTACAGTTTTATTGTGTACTTCATTGGCTGTGAAGTGCTTTTAGATGTCCTGAAATCATGATCAAAAGATTTTCTTTCTATCTACCTATACATGCAATTTCCCTGAATTATGTATTTTGAACCCTGAGGTCTGCGTAGTCATCACTGCAATCAATCATCTTCAGCTGCTTCATCAATGACCCTTCCTCTATTGTAAGGTCAGGGTTGGGTGATTGCACCATCCTCAGATACTGAAGCAGTTTGTGGCCGTGTGCAACAAGACCTGGACATATTCAGGCTTGGGCTTACAAGTGCTTGCGAAGTAACATTGCCCGGCACCTTTGATCATCACAAGAAGAGAAAATCAAACTATCTACCCTTGACATTCAATGAGGCATTACCATTGCTGAATGCCCACCATCAGCATCTTGGGGGATCAAGAAAAGAATGGGGAAACTACTCAAATGATGTTTAAGTAGCTAGAGTACAGACAAAAATATCTGGGAGTGACTGTATACTTGGCACTTGTCCAGATTAGTTATTGCAGATTGGAATTCAAAACGTCAAATGCAATGTCAAGCTATTTGGCCAGATCAAAGTCAGAATCTGTTGTAAGCGCTCAGCCAGAACGCGATGCAAGCCAGAAGGCTGATTCTGAATGTTAGTGCAGAGAAATTCAACTCTTCAAACTTGAAATTAGGTGATATACTGTACTCCAACAAGCGCTTAGAAATAAATTACGCTGTGCAATAGAAACGAGAAATACAGAGTACCAGTTAAAATTTGAAAGAAGCAAATGCAAGGAAAGAAAACCTCATTTAAAAACTGATCAGAGAAGTTAGGCTTAGTGTAAGGAAGCATTTTGTTTCAGGAGTAGTGATTAATTCCTGGAATGATTTCTGAGTGGAGACAGAAATTATGGTGAAGCTGGGACAGGATGAATGGGTTGAATCAAATAACTCCCCTCATCTATAATTGTCTTTCTTTGAAGCACGGCACGATGTTTAGCACTGCTACCTCGCAGCGCCAGGGACCCGGGTTCGATTCCCAGCTTGGGTCACTGTCTGTGTGGAGTTTGCACATTCTTTATGGGTTTTCTCCGGGTGCTCCGGTTTCCTGCCACAGTCCAAAGATGTGTGGGTTAGTTTGATTGGTCATGCTAAATTGCCCTTAGTGCCAGGGGGACTAGCTAGGGTAAATGCATGGGGTTGTGGGGATGGGGCCTGTGTGGGATTGTGGTCAGTGCAGACTTGATGGGCCAAATGGCCTCCTTTTGCACTGTGGGATTCTATGAAGATTGAATCTGAGAACACTTACAAAGGTGAGATTTTAATATATGGATTTACAAAAGTTATTTGATGTGCCACATAAGGTTTGAAAATTATGATGTATTTCAGATAAATGCAGTTATATGAATAGAAAAATGGTTAGGAATCATAGAATCTCTGCAGTGCAGAAGGAGACTATTCCCCCCCCTCCCCCCCAATCCTCATAACCCTGCACATTCACCATAGCCAATCCACCTAACCTGTCCATCTCTGGGAGGAAACCAGAGCACTTGGAGGAAACCCACACAGGCATTGGGGAGAACATGTAAACTCCATGCAGAAAGTCACCTGAGGCTGGAATCGACCCCAGGTCCCTGGTGCTGTGAGACAGCAGTGCTAACCATTTATGCTGCACAAACAACTATAGGAATACATTGATGTTCCATATTAGTGCATGTGGCCAGGAATCTGGAACAAGACACTTCTTTTTTACTTTTGTTTTACCATTTATGTAAATGATCTGGATATAGGCCCAGAAGGAAGATATTGAAACCTAAAAGATACAAAAATTAGGTGACATAATTGAGCAGTGTGGGGAAATAATGTAATTCAATGTTGATAAATGTGAGATGGTCCTTGTTTGGGGAGAACAAAAGTGAGAGGAAACATGATATTCTCTATACAGCCATTGATCAGAAAGTGGAATTATTGGACAAGTGTTTGGAATTGAGAAACATTTGAGAGGGCAAGGTATTGCAACTTTTGGTGAGGATCTAGCACCAGCCAAAATGGGCTGATTTGACCAACTTGTCCTCCATTTTCTAGGATTCAGTCTGTACTTCAGGATTGTGTCATTTGGATGCTGGATACCACAATGTTCACCACTTTCTTGCCGTTATCAATTTCTGTCACCTTGTTTCATATTCTTGTTTCACTTGTAACCAAGTTGAATATTCACCTGCTTCTTTCTCTTCGCTGAATTGCTCTTTGCCAATTTTTATATAACTGCAAGCATAGGAAATAATATAAAATGTTCTGTGCACTCTCTCCATTTGAATAATTTTCTCCTTGGAAGTTTCAGAGTTGTTTTATTCTATTAATAAATGAACAATCCAGTTGATTTTACTTGGTTTCTTTTATATTCTACAGGGGAAAATTGATATAAATACTTTGCTAGATATCCCATTGCCTAAATTTCTACCAGATGTTACTGTTATGCCTTCTGATAGCCCACCTACATCTCCCATCAAGAAATGTAAGTGAATCACAAACATTTTAGGAGAGTATTTTTCTGTCATTATTGTTTTCCTTTCATGGTAATCTTTCCAGCATCTACATTACCTAGCTTTAAAGACTGATGTCTCCCACAATATTCGTAGCTTGATATCGGTGAGTGTGTCAGAGAGGTTCAGTGATGCTGGACAGGGTATTCAGGACTCTTAGGGGGGAGGGAGATAAACCACAAGTTATTGTACATGTGGGGACACACGACATAGGGAGGATAGGGGAAGGGGATATTAGGCAGGGATTTATGGAGTTGGGGTGGAAACTAAAGGCCAAGACTGACAGAGTGGTTATCTCTGGACTCTTGCCTGTACCACGGGATAGTTTAGAGAGGAATAGGGAGAGGGAAGGTTTGAATTCATGGCTGAGGGGATGGTGCAGGAGGGAGGGGTTCAGGTACTTAAGCAATTGGGGCTCGTACTGGGGAAGGTGTGACCTCTATGAGAAGGATGGTCTACACCTTAATCAGAAGGGGACCAATATCCTGGGGGGTAAATTTGCTAAGGCCATGCAGGGAGGTTTAAACTGATTCGGGGGGGGGGAGGGATCCTGAGTAGTGGGGCTGAAAGTGAGGGATGCATGGATGGGGACTGCAATGCACGGCATTGCAGAGGTGGGGTGGAGCAGGGTTTGAAATGTGTATACTTCAATGCCAGGAGTATTCGCAATAAAGTGGGTGAACTTGCAGCGTGGATCAGTACCTGGGACTTCGATGTTGTGGCTATTTCAGAGACATGGATAGAGCAGGGGCAGGAATGGATGCTGCAGGTCCCGGGGTTCAAATGTTTTAGTCGAAGTAGGGAAGGAGGTAGAAGAGGGGGAGGGGTAGCATTATTGGTCAGAGATTGTATCACAGTGTCAGAGAGGAGGTTTGATGAGGACTTATCTGTTGAGGTAGTATGGGCGGAGATTAGAAATAGGAGAGGAGAGGTCACCCTGTTGGGAGTCTTTTATAGACCTCCTAAAAGTTCTAGAGAGGTTGAGGAAAGGATTGCGGAGTCAATCCTGCTTAGGAGTGAAAGTAATAGGGCAATTGTTATGGGGGATTTTAACTTGACTAATATTGACTGGAATTGTTATAGCTCTAGCTCGTTAGAGGGGTCAGTTTTTGTTCAAAGCGTGCAGGAAGGTTTTTTGACTCAGTATGTAGACAGGCCAACTAGAGGTGAGGCTATATTGGATCTGGTGCTGGGAAATGAGCCAGACCAGGTGCCAGACTTGGAAGTTGGTGTGCATTTTGGTGATAGTGACCACAATTCGGTTACGTTCACCTTAGTGATGGAAAGGGATAGGCATGAACCTCGGGCCAGTGGTTTTAGCTGGGGGAAGGGTAATTATGAGGCTATTAGGAGAGAATTAGGAAACATAGGTTGGACTAGGAGATTACAGGGACTGGGAACGTCCGACATGTGGAGTTTTTTCAAGGAGCAGCTACTGCGAGTCTGTGATAGGTATGTCCCTGTCAGGCAAGGAGGAATTGGTAGGGCTAGGGAACCGTGGTGCACCAAAAAAGTTTCTTTGTTGGTTAAAAAGAAAAAGGAGGCTTATGTTCGGATGAGACGTGAGCACTCGGGTAGTGCACTAGAAAGCTTTAGATTGGCTAAGAGGGAGTTGAAGAGCGAGCTTAGAAGGGCTAAAAGGGGACATGAGAAGACTTTGGCGGATAGGGTTAAAGAGAATCCTAAGGCGTTCTATAGGTATGTCAAGAACAGAAGGTTGGTTAGGGCAAGTTTAGGGCCAGTTTATAGATGGCAGAGGGAAGTTATGTGTGGAACCGGAGGAGATTGGTGAAGCATTGAACCAATATTTCTCTTCGGTGTTCACGCAAGGGGACATGAATATAGCTGAGGAGGACACTGGGTTGCAAGGGAGTAGAATAGACAGTATTACAGTTGATAAGGAGGATGTGCAGGATATTCTGGAGGGTCTGAAAATAGATAAATCCCCTGGTCCGGATGGGATTTATCCAAGGATTCTCTGGGAGGCAAGAGAAGTGATTGCAGAGCCTCTGGCTCTGATCTTCAGGTCGTCGTTGGCCTCTGGTATAGTACCAGAAGATTGGAGGTTAGCGAATGTTGTCCCATTGTTTAAGAAGGGGAACAGAGACTTCCCCGGGAATTATAGACCGGTGAGTCTCACTTCTGTTGTCGGCAAGATGTTGGAAAAAATTATAAGGGATAGGATTTATAGTTATTTGGAGAGTAATGAATTGATAGGTGATAGTCAGCATGGTTTTGTGGCAGGTAGGTCGTGCCTTACTAACCTTATTGAGTTTTTTGAGAAAGTGACCAAGGAGGTGGATGGGGGCAAGGCAGTGGACGTGGTATATATGGATTTTAGTAAGGCGTTTGATAAGGTTCACCATGGTAGGCTTCTGCAGAAAATGCAGATGTATGGGATTGGGGGTGATCTAGGAAATTGGATCAGGAATTGGCTAGCGGATAGGAAACAGAGGGTGGTGGTTGATAGTAAATATTCATCATGGAGTGCGGTTACAAGTGGTGTACCTCAGGGATCTGTTTTGGGGCCACTGCTGTTTGTAATATTTATTAATGATCTGGATGAGGGTATAGTTGGGTGGATTAGCAAATTTGCTGATGACACCAAAGTCGGTGGTGTGGTAGACAGTGAGGAAGGGTGTCGTAGTTTGCAGGAAGACTTAGACAGGTTGCAAAGTTGGGCCGAGAGGTGGCGGATGGAGTTTAATGCGGAGAAGTGTGAGGTAATTCACTTTGGTAGGAATAACAGATGTGTTGAGTATAGGGCTAACGGGAGGACTTTGAATAGTGTGGAGGAGCAGAGGGATCTAGGTGTATGTGTGCATAGATCCCTGAAAGTTGGGAATCAAGTAGATAAGGTTGTTAAGAAGGCATATGGTGTCTTGGCGTTTATTGGTAGGGGGATTGAATTTAGGAGTCGTAGCGTTATGTTGCAACTGTACACAACTCTGGTGCGGCCGCACTTGGAGTACTGTGTGCAGTTCTGGTCCCCACATTACAGGAAGGATGTGGAGGCTTTGGAGAGGGTGCAGAGGAGGTTTACCAGGATGTTGCCTGGTATGGAGGGGAGATCCTATGAGGAGAGGCTGAGGGATTTGGGATTGTTTTCGCTGGAAAGGCGGCGGCTAAGAGGGGATCTTATTGAAACATATAAGATGATTAGAGGTTTAGATAGGGTGGATAGTGATAGCCTTTTTCCTCTGATGGAGAAATCCAGCACGAGGGGGCATGGCTTTAAATTGAGGGGGGGTAGTTATAGAACCGATGTCAGGGGTAGGTTCTTTACCCAGAGGGTGGTGAGGGATTGGAATGCCCTGCCAGCATCAGTAGTAAATGCGCCTAGTTTGGGGGCGTTTAAGAGATCCGTAGATAGGTTCATGGACGAAAAGAAATTGGTTTAGGTTGGAGGGTCACAGTTTTTTTTTTAAACTGGTCGGTGCAACATCGTGGGCCGAAGGGCCTGTTCTGCGCTGTAATGTTCTATGTTCTATCATGCCTTCTTCCTACTATAGTGAGGCACCGGGCCTCCATTCCAGAACCTTCCCATGATTAGAGATCAGAAACCTTTATTTTTGGTGCAGTTTAAATGATCCTGCTGGATACTTGTATCAGGCTCTGGACTCTGCGAGGGTGATGGTCATTTCAGCTGAGCATTGATTCAGAGAAAGATCATAATTGTTCAAGTGTAAATGCCAACTATAAACGCTTTAGTACAATGACAGCTGACTGGTCACCTCAGGCTGTATATAAGAATGATGTAACTAACGTTATGGAGCTCTTTGCAATAACAAAGTTTAAAAAATAAGAAACTTCTCAAAACCTGCAGTGTTTCAATTATGTGGGCCAGCTGCAAATAGGTCAGTAGGCAGTGTTAATAAGGTACAGTGTAACAGAGAGCTGTCTAATCGGATGAAGTTGGTTTGCGGCTCAAGTGCATTTATAGGGTGAATGACCTGCTAAAGCACAGCTGGTTACAGTGAGCTGGAATTAGAATGGAGACCTTTTGAAAATGGGAATTTATTGACTGGGAATTATTCTATCTGCTCATTGACGCAGAGATGAGCAGCTCACAAAGGTAAATCCATGGCCTAAAAGGGTTTCATATCATTATACACTGCAAGCAGCATTATGACAGGAAGGAAATGTACAACTGGGATGAGCTGCACGTGAACCTGTCTGGAGCCACAGTCCAAGCAGAAAGAACAAACGGGACCGTAGAACAGAATTTAAACTGATACAGCGGAAGGTGGCGCTTCTGAGTAGAAGCAATAGTCCATGACTTCTCGTTCTCAATCCTTCTATCAATGGGAGCAGATTTCCCCCCAGTCGTCTTTGTCCAGACTACTCATCCTATGAAATCTCATCTCAACTGTCTCTGCTCCAAGAAAAACAGTCCCAACTTCTTCAATCAGTCTACTTAATTGAAGTTCCTCATCTACCATCACATATTTCCCAAAGGATGGCATATAGAACTGGATGCAATACTCCAGTTGAGACTGAACAGTATTTTACACAAGTTTAACATACCCTCCTTGCTCTTGCCCTCTATGCCCCTGTTGATGTAGCAGAGGAAACTATGGGCTTTATTTACTGCTCTCTCAACCTGTCCTGCCACTTTTAATGATTTAAGCGCACGTGCACCCAAGTTCCTCTGCTCCTGCATGTCTTTTAGTATTATATCCTTCAGTTTTTAATTCTCTCTGGGATCTTCCCACTGAAATGAATCATTTCACTCTTCTCGGCATTGAATTGCATCTGCCACTTGTCCACCCATTGCGCCAATTTGTTCACACAATCTTCCTCGCAGTTCACAGTGCTTCTGAGTTTCGTATAATCAGAAAATTTTGAAATTATGCCCCTGTACACTAAGATCTAGGTCATTAATACATATCAGTAAAAGTAGGGCTCCCAACAGTGACACCTGGGGAACTCCACAACAAACATTCCTCCTATTTGAAATATATCCACCACTCTGTTTTCTCTCATTCAGCAAATTTTGTATCCATGTTGTTGCTATCCTTTTTCTAAGCTATAACTTTGCTCACAAGTCTGTAGTGTGGCACTGTAGCAAATGCCTTTAGGAAGACCATACACCACATCAACAGTATTACCCTTATCTATCCTCTGTCTGTTAGATCTTCAAAAGCAAACTCCTAAGTTAGTTAAACATTATTTATCTTTAACAAATACAGGCTGGCTTTAATTAATTAGCCCTTCCTTGAGCAAATCAGTGGCATAGTGGTATCGTCACTAGGCTACAATCCAGAGACCCAGGGTAATGCTCTGTGGGGCCAGGTTCGAATCTCACCACAGCAGGTTGTGGAATTTGAAGTCAATAATAATCTGGAATGAATGACACCTCTGAAACCATTGTTGATTTTAAAAACCCACCTGGTTCACTAATGTCCTTTTAGGGAAAGAAATCTGCCAAGTCTCTACCTGGTCTGGCCTAGATGTGACTCTGAAATAGTCCAGGAAGACACTTTGTCTTTTGATCGACCACCCAGCTTCAAACTAGGAATCAACAAAAGCAAACTTAGCCCTGTCAACTCTGCAAAATTTTCCTTTACTAACATCTGGCAGCTTGTGCCAAAATTGGGAGAGCTATCTCACAGACAAGTCAAGCAACAGCCTGACATAGTCACACTCAGGGAAACAGATTTTGCAGATACTGTCCCAGACATCACCATCCCACCAATAGGACAGACCCAGCAGACATTGCAACACAGTGGTATACAGTCGAGAGGGAGTTGAACCATGAGCCTTCAATATCGACTCAATGACTCAAAGTCATTCATGACCTTACTTTCACCATAAGGTCAGAAATGGGGATGTTCACTGATATTCAGCACTACTCACGACTGCTCAGATACTGAAGCAGTCCCATGTCCAAATGCAGCAAGACCTAGACAATAGTCCAGATTTGACAATTAGCAAGTAACATTCATGCCACACAAGTGCCAGTCAATGACCATCTTGAACAAGAGGAAATCTAACAATTGTCCTTGACGAATCCCCCACCATCAACAACCTGGAGTTAACATTGACCAGAAACTAAACTGGACTAGCCATATAAGTTCTGTAGTTGTTGGAAGTAACATTTGCAATTCTCCAGTCCCCTAGCACCATCCCTGAGTTTAAGGAAGACTGAAAAATTATGACCAGTGGCTCCGCAATTTCCATTCTCGCTTCCCTTTATTCATTCCATCCTGGTGTCTTATCAACAGATACTCTTAACAGTACTAACACCTCCTTAGCAATCTTCTATTGTCTGAACCTCTTTCACTAACCTGATCCGCATCTTTTTTCTTAGTGAAGATGGATTCAAAGTATTGTGACAATCCCAGTTACTACTGGACAAGAAAATCCCAGACTGGAACCCTAGCTCAAAATACTGTAACATTTTAGAGACAGAGGTTTACAACGTGGAAACAGACCCTTCGGCCCAATTTGTCCATGCCGCCCTTTTTTTTTAACCACTAAACTAGTCCCAATTGCCCACGTTTCACCCATATCCTTCTATAGTCATCTTATCCGTGTAACTGTCTAAACGCTTTTTAAAAGACAAAATTGTACCACCTCTACTGCTACTTCTGGCAGCTTGTCTCAGACACTCACCATCCTCTGTGTGGGGAAAAAATTACCCCTCTGGACCCTTTTGTATCTCTCCCCTCTCACCTTAAACCTATGCCCTCTAGATTTAGACTCCCCTACCTTTGGGAAAAGATATTGATTTTCTAGCTGATCTACGCCCCTCATTATTTTATAGACCTCTACACGATCACCCCTCAGCCTCCTACCTCTAGAGAAAAAAGTCCCAGTCTATCCAGCCTCTCCTTATAACTCAATCCATCAAGTCCCGGTAGCATCCTAGTAAATCTTTTCTGCACTCTTTCTAGTTTAATAATATCCTTTCTATAATAGGGTGACCAAAACTGCACACGGTATTCCAAGTGTGGCTTTACCAATGTCTTGTACAACTTTAAGACGTCCCAACTCCTGTATTCAATGTTCTGACCAATGAACCCAAGCATGCTGAATGCCTTCCTCACCACTCTGTCCACCTGTGACTCCACTTTCAAGGAGCTATGAACCTGTACCCTAGATCTCTTTGTTCGGTAACTCTCCCCAACGCCCTGCCATTAACTGAATGAGTCCTGCCCTGGTTCAATCTACCAAAATGCATCACCTCACATTTATCTAAATTAAACTCCATCTGCCATTCGTCAGCCCACTGGCCCAATTGATCACGATCCTATTACAATTGTCGATAACTTCTTCATTGTCCGCTATGCCACCAATCTTGGTGTCATCTGCAACTTACTAATCATGACTCCTAAATTCTCACCCAAATCATTAATATAAATGACAAGTAACAGTGGACCCAGCACTGATCCCTGAGGCACACTGCTGGTCACAGACCTCCAGTTTGGAAAACAACCCTCTACAACCACCCTCTGTCTTCTGTCATCCAGCCAATTTTGTGTCCATTTGGCTACATCACCCTGGATCCCCTGAGATTTAACCTTGTGCATCAACCTACCATGCAGGCCTTGGTGAAGCCCATGTAGACAACATCAACTGCACTGCCCTCATCGACCTTTTTGGTTACCCCTTCAAAAAAACTCAATCAAATTTGTGAGACATCATGTTCCACTCACTTTTGTTTTAGAAAATTTGAGTCACAGGACCAAATTGGTTTATAACAAGAAAAAAATGTTGAACGTAAGTTTGATAATACAGTACTCCTTTACTCCCTGCCCTGCTTCACAAATGTATACAGTTTTCAAAGATAATACCCCACTCTGAAACCAAATGGCTGATGCTACTTGACCTATTTTCCGTGGACCGACCTCTCAATTCTCCAGCTGATTATCATGTAAAAGTTTTCCAAACTCCATTCCCAAGAAGACACACTTTAAAACCTTCTTTCAAATGATGCTTTCCATCAGCTGATTCTGTAATTTCCATGTAAAATTGTATCTCTACACCTTTCCTACTAGTTGGTGGCCTATAGATTATGCTGAGCAATTGAACAGCTTTTATCCCTTAAATTTAGCCATGCAGGTTCTGTCCTTGATCCCTCTAGGACATTCACTTTCTCCAGCACTGCAATATTCCCCTTAATCAATTTGACCATCCCTTGCCCTTTTTCTTCCTTTCATGTTCCTATGCATCTTGTATCCAGGAATATTTAATGTCCTGCCCTTCTTTGAGCCAGCTCTTTGTAAGAGCTACAACGTCATATCTGCACTTCGACTCACCAATCTTCTTTACCACACCATGCATTAACCGTGATTTAGACTTGATTGCTATCTCCCTTACACTGAACCTACCTAATAACTTGCACCATTTCTTGCTGTAGTGCTATCTTTCTCTCCTAGTTTACTGCGCACCTTGATATTTTGCTCTGATATTACCTCTTGCCAAGTTAGTTTAAACCCTCCTCAGTAGCAGCAGCAAATTCAAGGAATTCAGTCATGGCTCTATTTAGGTGTATTCTATCTGGCCGTTATAGGTCCCATCTTTCCCAAAGCTGGTCGCAATGTCCCAGGAAGCTAAAGCCTTCTGCCCTGCACTATCTTTCCAGTCATACATTCATCTGCTTTATCCTTCTGTTTCCAAACTTGCTTATGTGTGGTACTGGGAGTATTCTGGAGATTACTATTTTGAGTACTGCTTGCTAATTTCTCACCTAGCCCCCTAATTCTGACTTTACATTTATGGCTGCAGAAACACCTGTCTATTCCCCTAATTATCAAATCTCCTTTCACTATTGTTCTTCCAAACTTTTTCTGCTGTTCTGTACAGCTGTGTCATGGACTTAGCTCTGGCTGCACTCTCCAGATGATCCATCAGTCTCATCAGGATTCAGAAGTGAGTACTCATTGAACAGTGGGATGCACTTGGGGAACTCCACTACCTGTCTGGTTCCTCTTACTGTTTCGTAGTCACCTATTCTCCCTCTCCCTGCATACAGTTACGGAGCGACCACATCTGTAAACGTGCCATCCGGGAATCCTGGAGTTTCCATATAGCAGAGGGTGTATACTATAGAGGTCCAAGCAACCTTGCCATTACTTTATCTGTTGGATAATAAACCATGCTACAACTAAAAAATTTCAAAATAAAAGATTGGACTCAAAAGCTACTCCCTTCCTAGTTTTGGCTTAGAATCGATCCCAAACTTTGGAGAAGGGGAGACACAGCAGTAATATTCATCAGCCACTCACCTCATGGCTTTCTTATGATGTGACTGATTTTTTTAAAGAAAATATCTATAATGAGGAGATAAATGTGAAAATAATAGAACAGGTGTAGTTGGAAACTTAATGCTCTAATGTAGACTGGGAAAAAAAAACAGTGCAAAAGGCAGAGAGGGTGTAAAATTCCAACAATATGTACAGGACAATTTTCCTAATTATTCTATTACTAGCCCCCCAAGAAATGAAGCTGTGCTGCATCCAGTTCTGAGGAATAGCAAGGGCAAATGGAATATGTTACAATGGGAGAGTTTCTGGGGAATAGTTGTCACAATTAGATTTAACTAGTTATGGGAAAGACCAATGGAATGAATAGCCAACTGGAAAGGAGACAATCTCATTAATTTTAAGAAGGGACCTAGCGCACGTACACTTGAAAAAAAGATTGGACAAGAAAATAGTAAATGAGCGATTGCATACCTTCAAGATGGAAATAGGTCAGGTACAGCCCAAGCGCATTTCTGTAAGTTGGAAAGACAGGGCATCCAAAGCTAAGGCTCCCTTGACGACAAAGGAAAAATAGGTCAAAATAAAACGGGAGGAGTTTTATGATGTAGCAATACAGAATATAATCAAAAACCAGGCAAAATATAGAGTGCGGGGCAATTGAAAAAGAAACCAAGAAGGGAAAATGGAAAAAAGGAGTATGAGAAAAGACTAGCAGCTAACATAAAAGGGAACCCAAAAATCTGTAAAAGGATGGTTAAAGAATGGTGGAGGCAGATTATGGTCAAAAAGAGGGATTCTTAAAGATAGAAGATTTAACTGAATTACTGAATGAGAACTTCAGTAATCTTGAAGGAGGATGAAGGCAATGTTGATATAAGAGGGAGGAGCTGAGATATTGGATAGGATACAAAATATAAACGGGAGTTTTACTAATGTCCCAGCCAGTTTGAAAAAGTGGAGAAGGATACACCGGTAACTACAGGCCAATTAGTCCAATGCCAGTGGTGGGAAAATGCCTAGAGACCATTGTCGAGGACAAAAATAACAGAGAGAGAGAGAGAGGGTTGATGAAGTTTTGCAATAAATGTATCAATGTTCTTTCAAAAGGCATTGGACACAGTGCCTTATTACAGACTAATTTAGAAGATAAAAGAATATGATCTAATGGCACAAAATTGGCTGAGGAATAGGAGGGCAGAGGTTATTGGTGAACTGATGGTTCTCTGACTGGAAAGAAATACAGAAAGAAGTCTCTCAACACCAGGTTAAAGTCCAACAGGTTTATTTGGGAGCACAAGCCACAAGCTTTCGGAGCACTGCCCCTTCATCAGGTGAGTGGGAGTTGTGTTCACAAACAGGGCATATATATGGACATAACCATTATCTTGTAAATTGAGTTTATGTCCATATATATGCCCTGTTTGTGAACACAACTCCCACTCACCTGATGAAGGGGCAGTGCTCCGAAAGCTTGTGGCTTGTGCTACCAAATAAACCTGTTGGACTTTAACCTGGTGTTCTGAGACTTCTTACCGTGCTTACCTCAGTCCAATGCCGGCATCTCCACATCATGGAAAGAAATAAGCAGTGGTCAGTATCGGAACCAAACCTTTTTTGTTGTATATAAGTGATGTGGATGTTTGTATGGGGAGTACAGTTTTGAGGTCTCCAGATGATTTAAAATTTGGCAAAGTAGTGAAGGGATAGGAGCAGATATCAGAAGTTCATAGACTGGCAGAAATGGAGCAAGTGCTATTTAATGAAGATAAGTCAAGTGATACAATTTGGGAGAAATAACATGAAGATGCACTGTAATCTAAAGGATAAAAGCAGAGGGATCTGGGGATACATATTTACAAATCTTGAACAGTGACAGGACAAGTTGAGAAAGTAGTTAAGAGAGAGCATTGGGGCACTTGGCTTTGTAAATAGAAGCATTGAGTGGTAAGAAAAGGAAGTTGACCTGGCACAAAGGAAGATGGTTGTGGTTGTTGGACAGATGTCGAACACCTGTCCCAGAACATTACTGCAGAAGTTTCTCAGGATAGAGTCTAGACCCACCATCTTCAGGTATTTCACCAATGAACTTGCCTTCATAATAACATCAGAAGTTGAGATGTTTGCGGATGACTGGACAATGTTTACACCCTTTTGTGACTCCTCAGATACTGAAGCAAGCATGTCTAAATTCAACAAGACTTGGACAATATCCAGACTTGGGCTGGCAGGTGGCAAGTAACATTTGTGCCACACAAATGTCAGGCAGTGGCCATCTCCAACAAGAGAGAATCTAACCATTGCCCTTGATAATCAATGGAATTGCAATTGCTGAATCCCCCACTATCAACATCCTGAGGGGTTACCATTGACCAGAAACTGAACTGGACTAGCCATATAATTATGTGGCTACAAAAGCTGGTTAAAAGCAAGCAATCCTGTGTCAAATAACTCTCTTGAAGTGGCCCTAGAAATAGTGGACACAATGATCATTTTCCAGAATTCTATAGATTCTGGAAGAGTTCCAATGGATTAGAGGGTGGCTAATTTAACCCCACTTTTTTAAAAAGGGAGGGAGAGAGAAAACAGGAAATTATAGACCGGTTAGCCTGACATCGGTGGTGGGGAAAATGCTGGAGTCAATTATTACGGATAACTCAGCATTTGGAAAGCGGTGACAGGATCAGTCCAAGTCAGCATAGATTCACTAAAGGGAAACCGTGCTTGACAACTTTTCTCAAATTCTTGAGGATGTGATCAGTAGAGTGGACAAGGGTGAACCAGCGAATGTTGTTTATCTGGACTTTCAAAAGGCTTTTGACAAGGTCCCACACAAGAGATTAGTGAGCAAAATTAAAGCTCATGGTATTGGAGGTAATATATTGACATGGAAAAGAGAACTGGTTGGCAGACAGGAAGCAGAGAGTAGGAATAAACAAATCCTTTTCCGAGTGGCAGGCAACGACTAGTGGGGTACCACAGAAAATCCGTGGGCGAGGTCTATTCCTGGCTGAGAGGCAGGGCCTATTCCCTGGATAAGCTAGCTCCGATGATTCTCTTCCACCCCACCGCCCCCCCAAACCCGGATGGCCAGTCCCAATTTGCTGTCCTCCCTCTCTCTGCCTGCGACTTCTATGCAGAGTGGCAGCAGGACCCCCACCTAATAGGCTATGCCCCCTTGTCACTGCCTGATGCCCCATGGGGAAAGGAAAAGGAGCAACTATTTTGACTTAAAAACACAATTACAACAGTAAAAAGGAATTCACTGTGTAATAAAGTAGTTACTGTTTTTTAAAAAAACAGTTAAAGTAAGAAATAGTGAAAGATGCACAAGTCTGGTGAGAGTTGTCTATGGACCTCCTGTTAATGATGTTGCCAGCAGTGTTATGTATAAACATGAATGGCTAATTGATCAGTGGAACAGGCTCCCTTGGGTGAATGGGACCCATAGCTTAATCAGTTAAAGGTAATTTTCTGCATCTGAAACTGACTTTCTTTTCCTCTTTTACTTATAGCATCAACAACACCCAACGTTTCTGATAGTACCGTGGCGTTTACTGGTCAGAGATTACACTGTAAAATGCAAGTGTACTCTGGCTCAAAAACAACAAATATTTTGAAGATGATGTCTCTGTATGAGCAGTGCATTCGAGTCCTCCAGAACAACATTGATTGTAAGGAATTGGGAAAATATAACTTTTTTCATTTCCTTTTGTACACAGATGGCACAGGAGAAATACTAAAGATGCAAATTGTATGTCACTTTTATTAGAAGTCTCTTTTTAAACAACTGGAAACTTTTCCTCTCTGCATAGAATGTGATCAGGAAAACAGATAATCACATATTTCTTGTTTTGGAACAGCGTGGCTCTATAATTAACAGGCAGACTGCACTCATAATTCAGAGACCCAGGGCAAATTCTGAGGAATCCAGATTCAAATCCCAGCACGGCAGTTGGTGAAATTCGAATTCCATAAAAATCTGGAATTAAAAGTCTAATAATGGCCATGAAACCACTGTTGATTGTTGTAAAAACCCATCTGGTTCACTAATGTCCTTTAGGGAAGGAAATCTGCCATCCTTCTCTGGTCTGTGACTCTAGATCCACAGCAATGTGGTTGACTCTCAAGTGCCCTCTGAAATGGATGGCAGTTAGGGATGGGCAATAAATGCTGGCCCAGCCAGTGACAGCCACAGCCCATAAGTGAATAAAAAGGAAACATTCCTAAACAATGAATTGTGTTGATACTGAAGAAGATGAAATGGTTACAATGCTTCCAGATTTTTTTGTGACTGAAGCAGTTACAGGTAAACTTTACAGTCAAGTACTTGCATGTCAAAAAAGTGTTGTTTAATCCCAACTTTTATTCTTTCTCTTTCCTGACACCCTCCCCACCCAAGCTATTCATGAAGTAGGTGGAGTGCCATTTGAAATTATTGAGCCAGTGCTTGAACGATGTACTCCGGAACAGCTCTTTCGAATTGAGGAATGTAACCCGGTAAGAAAGCTCACTATATGAGATCTCTGTTCATAATGAATGGGTAAGCAGCAACTGAGAAGAACTTTTTCATAACTTGTTCTTAAAATATATACTTGCTTTAGGAATAATGTTCCACCTTTGTGTTGGATATAACCTTAATTTTTGTTTCATTTCTGGAGCTTGGAATGTTAGCCTTCAGAACAAATTTTGTCCTGAGTTTAGTTTAGTCTTTTTTTCCCCAAGTTCCTGCAATTGTTGAGTTTTAATCAAAAACATAGTTTCTGGCTTCCACATTTTCACTTGTACCTTCATTTCAAATCAATCTACATTTGCACAACTCAAGTTCAGAAAAATAGTGAAGCAAAATGTTTGTGAAGATTTTTATTTAATGGCTTAAATTTCCAACATCTGTTCTTGAAGTTATGGATCATGACTAGTTCTTTTAAATTTATCTTGTTCCTCCATAATTTTTGCCTTAAGTTAGCTTTGGTCTCCAAGATATTTTGTTCCTGTTTCAACTGACTTTTTGGTCACGTTTACTCCTTTGTTCTTCGTTTCAATTGAAGTCATAGAATCACAGAAACCCTACAGTGCAGAAAGAGGCCATTTGGCCTATCGAATCTGCACCGACCACAATCCCACCCAGGCTCCACCCCCATATCCCTACACATTTAGCTGCTAATCCCTCTAACCAATGCATCTCAGGACACTAAGGAGCAATTTTGCTAAACGTTTTGCACAGAAGTAAACAATTCTGCTCATGATGCATCATCATATTTGTATGACATTTCCTGAAATTCAGCCACCTGTTTTGACTTGAATTTCACCAAAACCAGAGGGCATGGGTTAAGGGTGAAAGGAGAAAAGTTTAAAGGGAATATTAGGGGGGGCTTCTTCACGCAGAGAGTGGTGGGAGTGTGGAATGAGCTGCCGGATAAAGTGGTAAATGCACTTTTAACATTTAAGAAAAACTTGGACGGGTTCATGGATGAGAGGGGTGTGGAGGGATATGGTCCAAGTGCAGGTCAGTGGGACTAGGCATAAAATGGTTCGGCACAGACAAGAAGGGCCAAAAGGCCTGTTTCTGAGCTGTAATTTTCTATGGTTCTATCTTGCTAGCTAAAAGAATATGTTTTCAAGGAACCTCAAGATTGTTTCCCTCCCGTTTTTAAATCTCACTTGTCTAGATTTCTGGATGATGAGTCTGGAAAAGGATGTGTAGATAGTTTGGGTCATGTTGAGATCAAAAAGGAGGAGGTATTGGGGTTCTTGAGAAACATTAAGGTAGATAAGTCCCAAGAGCCTGATGGGATATACCCAAGAATACTGAGAGAGGCAAAGGAGGAAATTGCTGGGGCCTTGAGAGAAATCTTTGTATCCTCACTGGCTACAGGGGAGGTATGATGTGGAGATGCCGGCATTGGACTGGGGTAAGCACAGTAAGAAGTCGCTCAACACCAGGTTAAAGTCCAACGGGTTTATTTGGCAGCACTAGCTTTCGGAGCCTCAAGCTCCTTCTTCAAGTGAGTGAGGACTTGTGTTCAGAAACAGGGCATATAAAGACACATGTGACTTTGTTCTTTGTTCTTTGACACAAACTCAATTTACAAGATAATGGTTGGAACACGACAACGCAGAATCGCTGAGCAGAAACTGATAGCCAAGTTCCGCACACATGAGGACGACCTCAACCAGGATCTTGTGTTCATGTCACACTATCTGTAACCCCCACGACTTGCCTGGGCTTGCAAAATCTCACTAACTGTCCTGTCTGGAGACAATACACATCTCTTTAACCTGTGCTTAATGCTCCATCCACTCACATTGTCTGTACCTTTAAGACTTGATTACCTGTAAAGACTCGCATTCCACCCATTATCTTGTAAATTGAGTTTTTGTCTTTATATGCCCTGTTTGTGAACAGAACTCCCACTTACCTGAAGAAGGAGCTTGAGGCTCCAAAAGTTAGTGCTGCCAAATAAACCTGTTGGACTTTAATCTGGTGTTGTGAGACTTCTTACTGTACAGGGGAGGTCCCAGAGGATTGGAGAATAGCCAATGTTGTTCCTTTGTTTAAGAAGGGTAGCAAGAATAATCCAGGTAATTACAGGCCGGTGAGCCTTACATCAGTGTTAGGGAAATTATTGGAGAAGATTCTTCAAGACATTATTTATTCCCACTTGGAAATAAATGGACGTATTAGTGAGAGGCAACATGGTTTTGTGAAGAGGTCGTCATGTCTCACGAACTTGACTGTGTTTTTCGAGGAAGTGACAAAGATGATTGAGGATAGGGCAGTGGATGTTGTCTACATGGACTTCAGTAAGGCCTTTGACAAGCTCCCTCATGGCAGACTGGTGCAGAAGGTGAAGTCACACGGGATCAGAGGTGAGCTGGCAAGGTGGATACAAAACTGGCTCTGTCAAAGAAGACAGAGGGTAGCAGTGGAAGGATGCGTTTCTGAATGGAGGGCTGTGACAAGTGGTATTCCTCAAGGATCAGTGCTGGGACCTTTGCTGTTTGTAATATATATAAATGATTTGGAGGAAAATGTAACTGGATTGATTAATAAGTTTGCGGACAACACAAAGGTTGGTGGATTTGCGGAAAGCGATGAGGACCATCAGAGGATACAGCAGGATTTAGATCAGTTGGAGACTTGGGCGGAGAGATGGCAGATGGAGTTTAATCCAGACAAATGTGAGGTAATGCATTTTGGAAGGTCTAATACAGATAGGAAATATACAGTAAATGGCAGAACCCTTAAGAGTATTGATAGGCAAAGGGATCTGGGTGTACAGGTACACAGGTCACTGAAAGTGGCAATGCAGGTGGAGAAGATAGTCAAGAAGGCATACGGCATGCTTGCCTTCATTGGCCGGGGCATTGAGTTCAAAAATTGGCAAGTCATGTTGCCGCTTTATAGGACCTTAGTTAGGTCGCACTTGAAATATAGTGTTCAATTCTGGTCGCCACACTACCAGAAAGATGTGGAGGCTTTGGAGAGGGTACAGAAAAGATTTACCAGGATGTTGCCTGGTATGGAGGGCATTAGCTATGAGGAGAGGTTGGAGAAACTTGGTTTGTTCTCACTGGAACGACGGAGGTTGAGGGGCGACCTGATAGAAGTCTACAAGATTGAGAGGCATGGGCAGAGTGGATAGTCAGAAGCTTTCTCTCGGGGTGGAAGAGTCAATTACTAGGGGGCACAGGTTTAAGGTGCGAGGGGCAAGGTTTAAACAAGATGTACGAGGCAGATTTTTTACACAGAGTAGTGGGTGCCTGGAACTCGTTGCCGGGGGAGGTAGTGGAAGGGATACAGTAGTGACTTTTAAGGGGCGTCTTGACAAAAACATGAATAGGATGGGAATAGAGGGATGTGGTCCCCGGAAGGGTAGGGGGTTTTAGTTAAGTCGGGCAGCATGGTCAGTGCAGGCTTGGAGGGCCCAAGGGCCTGTTCCTGTGCTGTAATTTTCTTTTTTCTTTGTTCTGGATGAGGTAACCATTTTTTCTAAAATTAAATCTATGTTTGAATAATGACCACATCTTGGTGAATGGTTCTTCTTCTACTTATTTCAGAAGCTTTTAATAAAACTTGAAGTTTATGTTGATATTTTTTAAATGCTTTCTACCTTTTTGGATTATTTTTAGATTTTATATTTGCATGCACATGCTTGGCCTTTATCTGCTCAACCTATCCTTGATATGCAATGGCATTGTTTTCATTGCGTATTAGATGAAACTTTTACATGTATGTTCTTAATAACTAACTGGAAAAGCTGCAGAATGAGCAACATAGTGCAGAGGCAGTGTTTTGCAAAAGTGTAGTTTTAGTGTTTAAAATAGCAGTGGGGACCATAATTTAACAGAGTTTACTTAAAGAAATACACACATGTCGGTGCATCTGAAGTTGGATGATTGTGTGCTCAAATGCTCATGAGGTACCTCTAGTCACTTGATTTTTTGTAATGTCATTACTTTGACTGTTCTGGTAGCTGCAACTCGATCTCTACTTTGTATTCAGCTCCGTTGTTGGGCAGGATGCTGCAGGAAAGTAAAACTTGTTTTGTTGCCTATCCCACCTTCAGTGACAGTTTGTTTGATTTATTATTGTCACATGTATACAGTGAAAAGTATTGTTTCTTGTGTGTTGTACAGACAAAGCATACCTTACATGGAGAAGGAAAGGAGTGAGTGCAGAATGTAGTGTTAGTCATACCTACTTAATATGAGGTAGGTCCATTCAAAAGTCTGATGGCAGCAGGGAAGCTGTTCTTGAGTCAATTGGTACATGGCCGCAGACTTTTGTATCTTTTTCCCAATGGAAAAAGGTGGAAGAGAGTATGTCCGGGATGCGTGGGGTCCTTTGCTGAAGCAGCAGGGAGTATAGAAGTCAATGGATGAGATACTAGTTTGTGTGATGGACCGGGCTTTGTTCATGACCCTTTGTAGTTTCTTGCAATCTTGATCAAGGCAGGAGCCATACCAAGCTGTGATACAACCAGAAAGGATGCTTCCTATGGTGCATCTGTAGAAGTTGGTAAGAGTTGTAGTGGACATACCAAATTTTCTTAGCATTCTGAGAAATTAGAGGTGTTCGTGGGCTTTCTTAACTATAAACGCCAGCATGGAGGGACCAAGACAGGTTATTAGTGATCTGGACACCTAGAAACTTGAAGCTGTCGACCATTTCCACTTCATCTCCATTGATGTAGACATTGGTCATGTTCTCTCCTACGTTTCCTGAAGTTAATGACTATTTCCTTCGTTTTACTGATGTTGAGGGAGAGATTATTGTCATCACACCAATTCACCAGATTCTCTATCTCTTTCTTGTACTCTGCCTCGTCATTGTTTGAGATCTGGCCCACTACAGTGGTGTCATCAGCAGACTTGAAAATCCAGGGGAATTTGGCCACACAGTCATAGGTGCATAAGGAGTATAGTAAGGGGCTGAGCACAGCCTTGTGAGGCAGCGGTGTTGAGGATAATCATGGAGGGGATACTGTTGCCTTTCTTTACTGTGGGTTAGGAAGTCTAGGATCCAGTCACAGAGAGGAGCCGAGCCCTTGGCCAGGGAGTTTGGCGATGAGTTTCATGAGAATAATGGTGTTGAAGGTTGAGCTGTCGTCAATAAATAGGAATCTGACATGGGTGTATTTGCTATCCAAATATTGACCAAGCTGATGATTAAGTGGTTACAAAATCTACGTTCAATGATGAGTTGCATTTCAAAAGATATTGGCATCTGCATTTTTACAATATTTACCAAAGGGCTTCTTACCTGCTAGATATGGTTTGCTTTATATTAGCTCTAATCTAGCATAGAATTCTAAGTCAACTGCTGGGAAACACATTTCCAGCCCAATTGGTTTTTTCTAGCATTCACACAAGTTTCTTCATTTAAACTTATTATAATTTAGTATATTCCTTCCTTCGTCATGCTTGGCTCAAGTCCCCTTGAATGCAACAATGCTTTTCACATCAACTACTTGCTGTGGTAGTGCATTCTATGTTCTTGCCACTCTTGGGTAAAATGGTTTCTTCTGAATTCTTTGAATTATTCGTGACTAACTTCTACTTATGACCAGTGGAAATGTTTCTTTTCCTGCGTTTACTATGTTGTACCCATTCATAATTTTAAAGATCTCTATTGGATCACGCATTGGCCTTCTCTCTTCTGCAAATTGCATGCTTGTTCTACAAGTTTTTTGATGTATTGTATGTTGTCACATTCTGTAACCTACATCCACCATACTGTTGATCACAAGTTCTGAAAATATACATTCAATTCCCAAACCCGTTTTGAGCCCAAGATGATCTTCTGATCACATACATTCCATCCAATCATTTTGTGTCTTGTGAACACCAGAGGTTGTAGTGTTGATCCCTGTGAAACACCGCTTCCCACCTTTTTGCCAGTGTGTGGTATTGCCTACAACCCCTTTTCAAAGACTTGTTGCAAGTCCAAACATTACTGGAAAGTAAGATATGCTGTCAAAGATTTACATCTTGCACTCATCAGGACAGATTCACAAAAATACCAATAGCTTGGTATTGGTATACAGAAATTTATACTGCATGAGAAGAACATATGAAATAGGAGCAGAAGTAGACCATTTGGCCCCTTGATCCTGCTGTGCCAATCAGTACAATCATGGCTGATCTGTTTGTGTTTTGAGTTGCATATTCCCGATAGCCTTTGCTTTAAAGTTTATTTATTAGTCATAAGTAGGCTTACATTCATACTGCAATGAAGTTACTGTGAAAATCTAACTGCCTTTAACTGCTTCAATTGATCTGGCCCTGGTGTAGAACATAAGAACATAAGAAATAGGAGCAGGAGTAGGCCATCTGGCCCCTTGAGCCTGCTCTGCCATTCAATAAGATCATAGCTGATCTTTTTGTGGATTCAGCTCCATTTACCCGCCTGCTCACCATAATCCTTAATTCCTTTCTGTTCAAAAATGTATCTATCCTTGCCTTAAAACATTCACTGAGATAGCCTCAACTGCTTCACTGGGTAGGGAATTCCACAGATTCACAACCCTTTGTGTGAAGACATTTCTCCTTAACTCGGCCCAAAATCTGCTTCCCCTTATTTTGAGGCCATGCCCCCCAGTTCTAGTTTCACCTGCCAGTGGAAACAACTTCCCTCCTTCTATCTTATCTATTCCCTTCATAATCTTACATGTTTCTATAAGATCTCCCCTCATTCTTCTGAATTCCAATGAGTACAGCCCCCGTCTACTCAGTCTCTCCTCATAAGCCAACCCTCTCAACTCCAGAATCAACCGAGTGAATCTCCTCTGCACCCCCTCCAGTGCCAGTATATCCTTTCTCAAGTAAGGAGACCAAAACTGTACACAGTACTCCAGGTGTGGCCTCACCAGCATCTTATACAGCTGCAACATAATCTCGTTATTTTTAAACTCCATTCCTCTAGCAATAAAGGACAAAATTCCATTTGCCTTCTTAATTACCTGCTGCACCTGCAAACCAACTTCTTGAGATTCCTGCACAAGGACACCCAGGTCCTTCTGCACAACAGCATGCTGCAATTTTTTTAACCATTTAAATAATAGTCCATTTTGCTGTTGTTCCTACCAAAAGTGGATGACCTCACCTTGTACTCCATCTGCCAGATCCTCGCTCACTCACTTAGACTATCTATATCCCTTTGCAGACTTTCTGCGTCTTCTGCACGCTTTGCTCTGCCACCCATCTTAGTCATGATGTGGAGATGCCGGCGTTGGACTGGGGTAAACACAGTAAGAAGTTTAACAACACCAGGTTAAAGTCCAACAGGTTTATTTGGTAGCAAAAGCCACACAAGCTTTCGAGGCTCTGAGCCCCTTCTTCAGGTGAGTGAAGAAGGGGCTCACCTGAAGAAGGGGCTCAGAGCCTCGAAAGCTTGTGTGGCTTTTGCTACCAAATAAACCTGTTGGACTTTAACCTGGTGTTGTTAAACTTCTTACTGTGTTTACCCATCTTAGTGTCATCTGTGAATTTTGACACACTATACTTGGTCTCCAAATCATCTATGTAAATTGTAAACAATTGCGGTCCCAACACTGATCCCTGAGGCACACCACTAGTCACTGATCGCCAACCAGAAAAACACCCATTTACCCCCACTCTTTGCTTTCTGTTAGTTAACCAATCCTCTATCCATGCTAATACATTACCCATAACACTGTGCACCTTTATCTTATGTAGCAGTCTTTGGTACGGCACCTTGTCAAATCCTTCTGGAAATCCAGATACACCACATCCACAGGTTCCCCATTGTCCACTGCACATGTGATATTCTCAAAGAATTCCACCAAATTAGTCAAACATGACCAGCCCTTCATGAACCCATGCTGCGTCTTACCAATGGGACAATTTATATCCAGATGTCTCGCTATTTCTTCCTTGATGATAGATTCAAGCATTTTCCCCACTACAGAAGTTAAGCTAACCGGCCTATAGTTACCTGCCTTTTGTCTACCTCCTTTTTTAAACAGTGGTGTCACATTTGCTGTTTTCCAATCTGCGGGAAGCACCCCAGAGTCCAGCGAATTTTGGTAAATTACCACGAGTGCATTTGCTATTTCTCCCGCCATCTCTTTTAGTACCCTGGAATGCATTCCATCAGGAGCAGGAGACTTGTCTACCTTTAGCCCCATTAACTTGCCCAACACTACCTCTTTCATGATAGTTTCTAGGTTCTCACCTGCCATAGCCTTCCTGTCATCAATTTTTGGCATGTTATTTGTGTCTTCCACTGTGAAGACCTACACAAAATACCTGTTCAATGCCTCAGCCATTTTCTCATTTCCAGTTATTGCTTCTCATCCTCTAAAGGACCAATGTTTACTTTAGCCACTTTTTTCATTTTATATATTTGTAGAAACTTGTGCTATCTGTATTTTGCTATTTGGCTCTCGAGATGTTGCCCTGAGATGGAGTCATAGACGTTTACAGCATGGAAACAGGCCCTTCTGCCCAACATGTCCAATCCGCCTAGTTTCTACCACTAAGGTAGTCCCAATTGCCTGCATTTGGCCCATATCCCTCTATACTCATCTCATCCATGTAACTGTCTGAATGCTTTTTAAAAGACAAAATTGTAGCCACCTCTATGACTGCCTCTGGCTGCTTATTCCAGACACTCACCACCCTCTGTGTGAAAAAACTGCCCCTCTGGACCCTTTTGTATCTCTCCCCCCTCACCTTAAACCTATGCCCTCTAATTTTAGACTCCCCTACCTTTTGGGAAAAGATGTTGACTAAAATAATGAGGGGCATAGAAAAGATAGAAATAGACCTCTAGGAGGAAGCTCACCACTGAGCCTCCTACGCTCCAGGCAAAAAAGTCCCAGCCTCTCCTAACTCAAACATCAAGTCCTGGTAGCATCCTAATAAATCTTGTCTGCAGTCTTTCTAGTTTAATAATATCCTTTCTGTAATAGGGTGACCAGAACTGTACACAGTATTTCAAGTCTGGCCTTACTAATGTCTTGTACAACTTCAACAAGACATCCCAACTCTTGTATTCATTGTTCTGACCAATGAAACCAAGCATACCAAATGAATTTGCTGTTGCTCTGGCCTATATACTTGCGATGACCTCACAATTTTCTTACACCACAATTGGTCTGAGATTAGTGGGAGGGATTAGTGGGTAAATATGTAGGGATATGGGGATAGGGCCTGGGTGGGATTGTGGTCGGTGCAGACTCGATTGGCCGAATGGCCTCTTTCTGTACTGTAGGGTTTCTATGATTTCTATGATTGTCAACAACGGCAAATTCAAATCTGATAGGCTCTTAATAGCTGATTGTCTTTTTTAAACTGATAGGCTACCAAAAATGCAAAAGCTTGCTACCAAGGCAACCCTGATGCTTGGTTCTTGAAACAAATGTTGCAACTTAGAGTCTCTGTGCACTCTGCATCCAAGCACGGAACTCAAAGCTAGTTTTTAAAGGGACCATGCACTATTTTCTTTCCCTCTAGCATTTTTACAATTCTTTACAAACATTCTTTAAAAACTCAACTTCACAACATTACCCAGGCCATTCTTTCTGTTACTACTTCAATGCAAAAACCCAGTCTGCAGGTGCAACAGGTGATCAAGAAGGCAAATGGAATGTTGGCCTATATCGCAAGGGGGATAGAATATAAAAGCAGAGATGTCTTGCTGCATCTGTACAGGGCATTGGTGAGGCCGCAGCTGGAATATTGTGTGCAGTATTGGTCCCCTTATTTGCGGAAGGATATATTGGCCTTGGAGGGAGTGCAGAGAAGGTTCACCAGGTTGATACCAGAGATGAGGGGTGTTGATTATGAGGAGAGACTGAGCAGATTGGGTTTGTATTCGTTGGAATTCAGAAGGCTGAGGGGGGATCTTATAGAGACCTATAAGATAATGAAGGGGCTGGATAGGGTAGAGGTGGAGAGATTCTTTCCACTTAGAAAGGAAGCTAGAACTAGAGGGCACAGCCTCAAACTAAAGGGGGGTCAGTTTAGGACAGAGTTGAGGAGGAACTTCTTCTCTCAAAGGGTGGTGAATCTCTGGCATTCTCTGCCCACTGAAGTGGTGGAGGCTACCTCGTTGAATATGTTTAAATCACGGATAGATGGATTCCTGATTGGTAAGGGAATTGGGGATTATGGGGATGAGGCGGGTAAGTGGAACTGATGCACTTCAGATCAGCCATGATCTTATTGAATGGCGGGGCAACCTCAAGGGGCTAGATGGCCTACTCCTGCTCCTATTTCTTATGTTCTTATAACAAACAGCCTGCCTTTATCCCTTCTAATGTAATAAAATGTCCTGACATTTAACACCAAATCAAGAGATATTAGGTAACCAACAATGGCTTAAATAAGCATTAAGGAGCATTTTACCGCCTCTGCCTCTCTGTCCTCCTTCAAGGGAGGGAATTTCAGAACTTATGGACCAGACAACTGAAGATATCGATGTTATTATGTCTGTATTTGCGAGAGTTGAGAATTGGAGGAAGACAGAGTTCTTGGAGGGTTTAGCACTGGAGGGTTCTCCTAAAATTAGGAGCAATTTGTAAATAGGATTGAGAATTTTAAAATTCGGGTGTTGCTAAACTGAGAGCTAACTGACTTGTGTTAGTGAGCATGGTGGATGGGTGAATGGAATTTGGTGCAAGTCAGGGTATAAGCAGTGTTTTTCAAGACTTTTCAAGAACTCGAGTTCATGGAGGGTAGAAAATGGGAGGCCGGCCAGGCATAGTCAAGACCAGAGATATCAAAACCAAGGATGCAGGTTCCAATAGCAGTTGGGTGAGATAAGATCAGAAATGAGCGATGTTATTAAATTGGAGGTGAGCAATTTTTATAATGGAGCAGATATGTGGTTGGAAGCCTATCCCCGGTGGCACAGTGGTTAGTACTGCTGCCTCATTGCCAGGGGCCCGAGTTCAATTCCGGCCTTGGGTCACTGTCTGTGTGGAGTTTGCACATTCTCCTTGTCTGCATGGGTTTCCTCCGGGTGCACAGGTTTCTTCCCACATTCCAAAGATGTGCGGGTTAGGTTAACTGGCCATGCTAAATTGCCCCTTAGTGTCAGGGGAACCAGCAGGATAAATAAGTGAGGGGTGGGATTGTGATCAGTGGAGACTCTGGGCCAAATAGCCACCCCCAGCACTATAGGGATTCTATCTCAAGGTCAAGGAGGACTCCGAGATTTCAAATGGTCTGATTCAGCCTTTAAAGGTTGCCAGGGAGAAGGAAAAAGACAGTGACGAGGGAACTGAGTTTGTGGAAGACCATAGCTTTGGTCTTCCCAATGTTAAGTTGATGGAAATGTTTGGTAATCTTGTACTTGGATATTGGCAATCAGCATAATAAATCCGAAACCATGGAAGGATTGAAGAATTCAATAAGATTGGTCAAGCATGATCTTTTTGGAAATCCATAGCAACTTTTTAATGTGTTTTGAGTTCCTGGATATTTTGAATACATTTGAGTAAAGCTTCAATTACCTTTTCCTACCACCAATGATGAGCTAATTCATAGTTTTCTGGTTTCGTTCTTTAAAGAGACTTAACACATCTTCATTTCAATTACCTTTCTGTTTTTGTACTTTCAACTTGCAAGGACAAAATGTTCAAGTGATAACATGGTATTTAATGCATTATTAAACATGGTGAATTACCAAGATTTTTTTTAAGTTAAACAGTATGTAACTGATTAACTAGGTACAAGGGATGGTTCTTGTTTTATTTTTGTTTTGAAACCTGAACAAACCTCTTGTGAAATATTTTTAACCAGTAATTGAGTTAATTGCCCAAGAAAACATTCTCCAAAGGTGATGGGGCAGAAAAGATAACTATTTGATTGTATTGAATTAAAGTATATTTCATTTTATGATGTTTTCAAATGAGTGAAGAGTATGTACACAGGGACAAAGGAGCGAGAATAGATTACACAGTAAACAACAGTGGTGACAGCTTAAATTGGACCCAAAATAGATGAAAATCACATGTGACTTAAAAATTTTATGTTAAGAGTATTATTGAATATCAGTAATAAAACTTGGCCACACAGCTGAAACTGGGAAGAGAAACTGAACAATTCAAACCCATGATCTGGTAAATCTGACATCACAATGTTATAGGTGGTATGGTAGTTAGCACTGCTAGCTCACAGCACCAGGGACCCAAGTTCAATTCCAGCCTCGAGTGACTGTGTAGAGTTTGCATGGTCTCTCCATGTCTGTGTGGGTTTCCTTTGGGTGCTCTGGTTTCCACATTCCAAAGATGTGTGGGTTAGGTTGATTGGCCATGCAAAATTGCCCCTTAGTGTCAGGAGGACCAGCAGGGAAAATACGTGGGGTTATGTAGATAGGCCTGGGTGGGATTGTTGTCGGTGCAGGCTCGATAGGCTGAATGGCCTCCTTCTGCACTGTAGGAATTCTATTCAATGATTCTGCATATTTTGGGAAACCCATTCTTTCAATCCTGTATTTAGTATTTTAGTTTGAAGGATGAGTCTATATGATGAATATACTTGAAGTGCGAAACTGGAGTGTCGATATCTTGTCCCATCTTTTTAATAAGATCTTGGGCACTTTTGCTTACCTTAAATAGGGTTTTATTGAACAGACTGATCATTTCTGGATGAAACATTGTAAAAAGGATTTCAAAAGTGAGGAGCCTCAGGAGTATGAATCGTGGCGAGAGTTGTATCTGAGACTTTACGACGAAAGAGAACAGAAACTGAAAATGCTGACGCAAAGCATTAGTTCTGCACATGCTAATAAGCCCAAAGGTCAGTGAAATTTTGCATTGGCAAGCTATTATGGTGTAGCACAAGGTTCAAATTTAAGTTGTTAATATACTATTAGATCTGAAGTTGGAGGTCAAGGTACAGAGCGACACTCTGAAATTGGGTTCTACATCTACAAAATAATTATGTTAACTGGAACTGAAATTGCGTTAAATTTAGTATGGTGACAAAAATGAGTTTCAGTGTGACTGCTTGAAGAATTTCAAACATGACATTGTAATAAATCTTTTGTTGAAGGTGTAAGGAAAATTGGGAGAGGTTGAGGGAGGCTGTGCAACAATCATTGACTTCTCCTTTTTACAGCTCATGCCAAATTTCAGGAGCTCTGAGGAGCTGCCCACAGCATTAGTCTTAACCATAAAAACAGGACATAAAAGAATTTCCTTCTGCATAGGCAATTTTGGGATTTTTATTTTTACAGCCTTTTGAGTTTTTGTTCCCAATCAAAATTGAAACATCACCTTGTAACAAATCCAATTTGAGAAGTGATGTGTTATTAAAACCACTTCATTCCAGTAGCCAGGACAAAGTCATTCAATAAGGTGCCACGCAAAAGATTAATACCGAACATAAGGGACCCTCTGGAATTGGGGTAAATATGGTTAGAGAATTGGTTAATGCACAGGAAATAGAACATGCATATTTGTGGAGCATTTTCAAGTTGGCTGTTTGTGACCAATGGAGTGCTGCATAGATCTTTGCTGGGCCTCAGCTATTTACAATCTATTCATGACTTGGAGACTGAGGAGTAATTATGTATCCAGGTTTGCTGACGCACTTGTCTATTTTTGTAAGCTATGAGGTAAACACAAAGTGGTTGCAGAAAAAGGCTGCTTATGTGAATGGGCAATATGTAGTAAGATGGCCTCTTGAGTTTAGAAGATTGAGATGTGATCTCATTGAAACATACAAGATTCTGATGGGGTGTGAGGGAGTAGATATTGAGACGTTGTTTGGTAGACATTGAGACCTTATTTTTCTCCTGACTAACCTGGGGAGGGGCGGGGAGGTTGTTTCAGGCTAAGGAGTCAGACATTTTGGGCTGAGATGAGGAGAATCTTTGAAATTCTTAAAGGCTTCTCAGGAGGATGGATTTCTAGTGTCTCGGGGAATCTAGTGATATGAGGAGCGATTGGGGAAAGTGGAGTTCAGACAACAGATCAGCGACAATCATATTGATTGACAGAGCAGGCTTCAGGTGAGGGGCATATGGTCTGCTTATACTTGCTATATTTGTATGATTTCTGAACCAGCGGCTTTACACTCTTCAGTATCATAACTGTAACTTGGGACTTTTATTTTATTGATGCTGTGTATTTTGTTAAGGCTCCTACTGGGCATCTATTTGACCCATATGACCAACGTTACCTGAGGCTAAATAAATGTAAATTGGGTTTGAAAATTTGTATTTGACTGGATAGCAATTTTTGACTTGTGCATGCAAATGGAGTAGAGAAGGTAACATGTAATTTCCATAGTCACGTAAAACCTGCCACTATGATGTCATTAGCCTTGCAGCAGAGAATGATATCAATTTTCTTGACTCAACAAACATTTAGTGTGTTGTTAGAACGTGCCAAAAAATGTAATGATTTGATCTATGATTCCATCTTCAGGTCGTCAAGTAAAATTAGCTTATGTAAATACTTCGGCAAAACCACCAAGAAACATTCTGCGCCAACAAGGAAAACATGGCACTGCTGGCTCTGCCCTTCAAAGTTCTCCCTTTGCCAAGCACAAGTAAGCATTTTTGTTCCTGCAGCATGTGCGCTAACGACTGGAAAAGAAGGTCTTCGTTTTTTTAATGTTGGAACAGTTTTATGAATAGATGGCCTCCTGTTTCTACACCAGGCAAGAGTAGAGTGCAGGTTACCACCATTTCTACTTGTTTTTTAATGCGAACAACTCGCCACCTGACTCCCCAAAGCCTGCCCACCATCTGTAAGGCGCAGGTCAGGAGTGTGATGGATTACTCTTCATTTGCCTAGATGAGTGAAGATCCAACAACACTTGAAGCTCGACACCATCGAGGATACAGCAGCCCACTTCATTGGCACCCTTTCCACCTTCTTTAAACATTCACACCTTCCACTACCAGCAAAAAGTGACGACAGTGTGTAGCATTTGCAAAATGCTTTGCAGGAACTCACCAGGGGCCTTTAAGCAGCACCTTCCAAGTCCAAGACCATTACGGTTGAGAAGAACATGGGCAGCAAATACCCGGGGACAGCATCACCTGGAAGTTCCCCTCCAAGTCACACACTTTCCTGACTAGGAAATTTATCCGCATACCTTTGCTGTCGCTGGGTCAAAATCCTGGAATTCCCTCCCTAACAGTGCTATGGGTGTACCCACACCAGATGAACTGCAGCAATTCAAGAAGGCAGCTGGCACTACCTTTTCACCACCTGGCAATTAGGGAAGGGCAATAAATGTTAGCCTAGTCAGTGATGCCCACATCCCATGAATGAATTTTTAAAAAAAACTTTATTAATCACTGGTCAGGAACCAGTTAGAATATTGTGGCTAATTCTAGGCACCATACTTTAAGAAGGACACCCCTAAACCTGTGAGAGAGTATGGTAAAGGTTCATTTAGAATTTTGTCAGGATAAGGGATTCAGTTATGAGATCCGTGAAGCTGAAATTATTCTCCTTGGAGCAGAGAAGCATAAGGGAAGATTTAATAAAGGCATTCAGTGTCATGAAAAATTTGGATCAAGTAAATAAAGGGAAGTAATTTTTAATGGACGAAGGGATCAACAACCAAAAGGCACAGGTTTAAACTAATTGTCAAAGCACAAGATGGGGGGAGAAAAGTTAGTGGGCTGTGATGTGAAATGTCTGGAATGCACTGCCTGAATGGATGGTGGTGGTATATTCAATAGTAACTTTTCAAAAAGGAATTGGGTAGAATACTGTTGAGGAAAGTACCTGCAGGGCTATCAGAAAAGAGTGGGGGGAGGGGGGTGCAGTTGCGCTAATTGGATAGCTCTTTGAAAGAGCCAGAATAGATGCGATGGGCCAAATTCCTCTTTCCATGTGGAGATCATTGTATGATTTTTGCATTCCCCTCAGAATTTTACATTCTTGTTTGAGTGAAAATGTGTCACCTACTTTGCTCTGTACTACAACATTGCCTAAAAACACAAAATATAAGACGTGGTGCTAGGATGGGCTAAAATATGAATCTGTACTTTGCGATGCTCAATGAGAACATGGCCACATCAGTCATTTGGCAGTTTGATTCTTTGTAATTTTAGTAGCTGGTTAATCTTGTTTAGGTAACACTCATAGAATCACACAGCATAGAAGAGGCCCTTCGGCCCATCGAGTCCGCACCAACAGGAAAAACCTGAACTCTCACCTAATCCTATCTGCCAGCACTTGGCCCATAGCCCTGAGATTTCGGTATGTTAACAAGTACAGTTGGTGATTACAGTCAATACATGTGTCATGATGTTTTGTTTGATGCCAACTTTTTGTGAATGTTTGTTCTCTTTATGGTAATCAGTTAATGGATACTGGTTTTGTCGGTAGGGGGGGCGGGGGGGGGAAAGATTTTTTGGCAGAATTTATTTGAACTATGTTAGCTTTTGCTTAAAGCCGCTTTATAAGTTTCTAATGCCATACACAATGAAAATAAAGTGTTCTGAGGATTGATGTGGTGGAGGTTGTTTTGCCTGTTTAGAAGATGATGTAACTTGACATGGCTGAGTGTTATGCAATATGTGAAGTACTTTCATACGTTGATACTGAGAAGAATGCATTGATTATAAATTGTGCTGTGGACAATTTTATTTCTCTTTTATGAATAGATGAGGTATTAAATTTTGTAATGGCATTTGTGATATCTTAAATCGCAGCTAATTATAGTGAACTATGTTTTAACTTGTCGATTAGAGTATAATCGCTTTTCAATTCCTCTTCCAATTTTTTAAGAGAAACATAGAAACTGGAGCAGGATTAGGCAGTTCAGCCATTTTGAGCCTGCTCTGCCATTTAAATCTGACCATGACTGATCCTCTGTCCGCATGCCATACTCCAGTGCTCTGTCCACACTCCTTGACACCGAGTCTAGAAATCTATTTCCTCCTCGTATACATTCACTGACTTTGCCTCCACAGCTTTCAATGGGAGGGAATTCCACAGGTTCACCACCCTCTTCAGTGAAGAAATTTCTCCTCATCTCAGTCCCTGCATTCTGAAACTGTGGCTCCTTGTTCTGGACCCGTCCAGCCAGAGGAAACAACACCCTTGCACTCAGTCTGTCCAGCCCGGTCAGAATTTTATATGTTTCAATGAGCTCTCCTCTCCTTCTACTAAATTCCAGTCAATAGAGATCTCGTTGACCCAATCTCACACTGACCCAATCAATGTGTAATCGTGACTTAGTTAAGGAGACCAAAACTGCCCACAATACTCCAGGTGTAGTCTCACTAAGGCCCTGCACAGCTATCCTTGCTCCTGTAATCAAGCCCTCTTGCAACGAAGGCTTGTGCATGCAAATGGAGTAGAGAAGATAACATGTAATTTCCATAGTCAGGTAAAACATAGAACATAGAACAGTACAGCACAGAACAGGCCCTTCGGCCCACAATGTTGTGCCGAGCTTTATCAGAAACCAAGATCAAGCTATCCCACTCCCTATCCTGGTGTGCTCCATGTGCCTATCCAATAACCGCTTAAATGTTCCTAAAGTGTCTGACTCCACTATCACTGCAGGCAGTCCATTCCACACCCCAACCACTCTCTGCGTAAAGAACCTACCTCTGATATCCTTCCTATATCTCCCACCACGAACCCTATAGTTATGCCCCCTTGTAATAGCTCCATCCACCCGAGGAAATAGTCTTTGAACGTTCACTCTATCTATCCCCTTCATCATTTTATAAACCTCTATTAAGTCTCCCCTCAGCCTCCTCCGCTCCAGAGAGAACAGCCCTAGCTCCCTCAACCTTTCCTCATACGACCTCCCCTCCAAACCAGGCAGCATCCTGGTAAATCTCCTCTGCACTCTTTCCAGTGCTTCCACATCCTTCTTATAGTGAGGTGACCAGAACTGCACACAATATTCTAAATGTGGTCTCACCAAGGTCCTGTACAGTTGCAGCATAACCCCACGGCTCTTAAACTCCAACCCCCTGTTAATAAAAGCTAACACACCATAGGCCTTCTTCACAGCTCTATCCACTTGAGTGGCAACCTTTAGAGATTTGTGGATATGGACCCCAAGATCTCTCTGTTCCTCCACAGTCTTCAGAACCCTACCTTTGACCCTGTAATCCACATTTAAATTAGTCCTACCAAAATGAATCACCTCACATTTATCAGGGTTAAACTCCATTTGCCATTTTTCAGCCCAGCTTCGCATCCTATCTATGTCTCTTTGCAGCCTACAACAGCCCTCCAACTAATCCACTACTCCACCAATCTTGGTGTCATCAGCAAATTTACTGATCCACCCTTCAGCCCCTGCCACTGTGATGTCATCCGAATACTTGCTGTACCTGCATGTTTGCTTTTAGTGGCTGATGTAATTGGACACCCTTTGTACATCAATATTTCCCAATCTATCACAATTTTTAAATAATATTCTTCCATTCTATTTCACTATCTGAAGTGGATAACTTCACACTTATTCAGATTCTACTGCATATAGAACATAGAACATTACCGCACAATACAGGCCCTTCGGCCCTCGATGTTGTGCCGACCAGTGAAACCAATCTAAAGCCCATCTAACATACACTATTGCAATATGCCATGTATTTGCCCCTGGTGGTGGACAATTAAACAATTCAGTGGAAGAGGAGGCTCCACAAATATTCCCATTCTCAATGGTGGAGGAGCCCACACATCAGTGCAAAAGATAAGGGAACTAAAAGAGATGGCGGGAGAAATAGCAAATGCACTCGTGGTAATTTACCAAAATTCGCTGGACTCTGGGGTGCTTCCCGCAGATTGGAAAACAGCAAATGTGACGCCACTGTTTAAAAAAGGAGGTAGACAAAAGGCAGGTAACTATAGGCTGGTTAGCTTAACTTCTGTAGTGGGGAAAATGCTTGAATCTATCATCAAGGAAGAAATAGCGAGACATCTGGATATAAATTGTCCCATTGGTAAGACGCAGCATGGGTTCATGAAGCGCAGGTCATGTTTGACTAATTTGGTGGAATTCTTTGAGAACATTACATGTGTAGTGGACAATGGGGAACCTGTGGATGTGGTATATCTGGATTTCCAGAAGGCATTTGACAAGGTGCTGCACCAAAGATAAAGGTGCACAGTGTTACGGGTAATGTATTAGCATGGATAGGGGATTGGTTAACTAACAGAAAGAAAAGAGTGGCGGTAAATGGGTGTTTTTCTGGTTGGCGATCAGTGACTAGTGGTGTGCCTCAGGGATCAGTGTTGGGACTGCAATTGTTTACAATTTTACATAGATGATTTGGAGTTGGGAACCAAGTGTAGTGTGTCAAAATTCACAGATGACACTAAGATGGGTGGAAGAGCAAAGTGTTGCAGAGGATGCCGAAAGTCTGCAAAGGGATATAGATAATCTAAGTGAGTGGGCGAGAGTCTGGCAGATGGAGTACAATGTTGGTAAATGTGAGGTCATCCATTTTGGTAGGAATAACACCAAAATGAACTATTATTGAAATGGTAAAGAATTGCAGCATGCTGCTGTGCGGAGGGACCTGGGTGTCCTTGTGCAGGAATCTCAAGGAGTTGGTTTGCAGGTGCAGCAGGTAATTAAGAAGGCAAATGGAATTTTGTCCTTCATTGCGAGAGGGATGGAGTTTAAAAACAGCGAGGTTATGTTGCAGCTATATAAGGTGTTGGTGAGGCCACACCTGGAGTACTGTGTACAGTTTTGGTCTCCTTACTTGAGAAAGGATATACTGGCACTGGAGGGTGTGCAGAGGAGATTCACTCGGTTGATTCCGGGGTTGAGAGGATTGGCTTATGAGGAGAGACTGAGCAGACTGGGGCTATACTCTTTGGAATTCAGAAGAATGAGGGGAGATCTTATAGAAACATATAAGATTATGAAGGGAATAGATAAGATAGAAGCAGGGAAGTTGTTTCCACTGGCGGGTGAAACTAGAACTAAGGGGCATAGCCTCAAAATAAGGGGAAGCAGATTTAGGACTGAGTTGAGGAGGAACATCTTCACACAAAGGGTTGTGAATCTGTGGAATTCCCTGCCCAGTGAAGCAGCTGAGGCTATCTCATTGAATGTTTTTAAGGCAAGGATAGATACATTTTTGAACAATAAAGGAATTAAGGGTTATGGTGGGCGGGCGGGTAAGTGGAGCTGAATCCACGAAAAGATCAGCCATGATCTTACTGAATGGCGGAGCAGGCTCGAGGGGCCAGGTGGCCTACTCCTGCTCCTAGTTCTTATGTTCTTAGAAGACTGAAGCATTCGCAGCAATCTTCTGCCAGAAGTGCCAAGTGATGCTCCATCTTGGTCATCTCCAGTGTTCCCCAGCATCTCCGATGTGAGTCTCCAGCCAATTCGATTCACTCCACGTGATATCAAGAAACGGCTGGAGGCACTGGATACTGCAAAGGCAATAGTACTGAAGACTTGTGCTCCTGAACTTACCACTCTTCCAATATAGTTACAACACTGACATCTACCCAACAATGTGGAAAATTGCTCAGTTACGTCTTGTGCACAAAAAGCAGGACAAACCTAACCTGGTCTATTACTGCCCAAACAGTCTACTCTTGATCATCAGGAAAGTGATGGAAGGGGTCATCAAGCAGCACCTGCTCAGCAATAACCTGCTCAGTGATGCCCAGTTTGGGTTTCGTCAGGGTCACTCAGCTCCTGACCTCATTACAGCCTTGGTTCAAACATGAACAAAAGAGCTGAATGCCAGAGGTGAGGTGAGAGTGACAGCCCTTGACATCAAGGTGACATTTGACTGAGTGTGGCATTAAGGAGCCCGAGCAAACCTGGAATCAATGGGTATCACTCCACTGGCTAGTCATACGTGGCACATGGGAAAATGGTTGTGGAGGGCCAGTCATCTCAGCTCCAGGACATCCCTGCAGGAATCCCTTGGGGTAGTGTCCTAGGCCCAGCTGTCGTCAGCTGCTTCATCAATGACCTTTTCTCCTTCATAAGGTCAGAAGTGGGGATTTTTGCTGATATGCTCAGTGCCATTCATGACTCCTCAGATACTGAAGCAGTCCATGTTCAAATGCAAAAAGCCCTGGTCAGAATCCAGGCTTGGGCTGACAAGTGGCAAGTAACTTCACACAACACAAATGCCAGACCATGCTTTAACCACCACCTTTTGACATTCAGTGCTGTTATGGTCACTGAATCCCCCCACTGTCAACATCCTTGGGGTTGCCATTAACCAGAAACTCAACGGGACTCACCACATAAACACAAGAACAGGTCAGAGGCTAAGAATACGACAGCGAGGAACTCGCCAAAGCCTATCCACCATCTACAAGGCACAAGTCAGGAGTGTTGCCTGGATGGGTGCAGCTCCAACAACACTCAAGAAGCTTGACAGCATCCAGGACAAAGCAGCCCGCTTGATTGGCACCACATCCACTCGCTCCATCACTGACGCTCAGCAGCAACATTGTGTCCTATGTACAAGATGCACTGCAGTCATTCACCAAAGGCCTTTAGACAGCACCTTCCAAACCCACGACGACTTCCACCTAAAAGGACAAAGATATCACATACATGAGAGCAACACCACCTGCACGTTCCCCTCCAAGCCACTCACCACCCTGACTTGGAAATATATTGTAAGAAGTCTCACAACACCAGGTCAAAGTCCAACAGGTTTATTTGGTAGCAAAAGCCACTAGCTTTCAGAGTGCTGCCCCTTCGTCAGGTAAGTGGGAGTTCTGTTCACAAACAGGGCATATAAAGACAAAAACTCAATTTACAAAATAATGGTTGGAATGTGAGTCTTTACAGGTAATCAAGGAAATATACTGCCATTCCTTCACAGTCACCCATTCCCTCCCTAACGGCATTGTAAATCAATTCACAGCAGCTCACCTCCACCTTTTTGTGGGCAACTAGGGATGGGCAATAAATGCTGGCCAGCCAGCGATGCCCATGTCCCATGAATGAATAATTTTAAAAAATCATTTGTCTAAATCACCTTGAAGCCTCTTCACAGTCTCCTCACCACTTGCGTTCTCAATAAGTTTTGTGTTGTCAGCAAACTTAGAAATATTACTTTTGTTTCTCTCATCCAAATGTTGCGAATAGTCAGGGCCCAAGCTCTGACCCTGGCTGGACCCCTCTAGTCACTAACTGCCACTTTGAAAAATACCTGTTTGTTCCTACTTGGTTTCCTGTCTGCTAACCAATTCTCAATCCATGTCAATATATTACCCCCAGTCCCATGTGCTTTGATTTTGCACACTCATCTCTTCTGTGGGACTTTATCAAAAGCTTTCTGAAAATCCAAATACACCACATCCACTGGTTCACCCTTATCTATTCATAGTAAAATTGTACTTTGTTATTTACCATTGATCCTAGATGGTGGTGCACCTCTAACTGATTCTGATGCTTAATCTATTTGACTTTTCTAGTGGTCAGTGACCTGTGTTGAACTATTGAATCAAGTCATCTAAATTGTTAATTTGCATCATGGTGATCCATATGAATTTGTGAATTAGGAATAGAGTTCGGCAATTCAGCCTCACAGGCCTTCTCTGCCATGATAAGATTATAAGAACATAAGAACATAAGAAATAGGAGCAGGAGTAGGCCATCTAGCCCCTCGAGCCTGCCCCACCATTCAATAAGATCATGGCTGATCTGAAGTGAATCAGTTCCACTTACCCGCCTGCTCCCCATAACCCTTAATTCCCCTACCGATCAGAAATCCATCTATCCGTGACTTAAACATATTCAACGAGGTAGCCTCCACCACTTCAGTGGGCAGAGAATTCTCGAGATTCACCACCCTCTGAGAGAAGAAGTTCCTCCTCAACTCTGTCCTAAACTGACCCCCCTTTATTTTGAGGCTGTGCCCTCTAGTTCTGGTTTCCTTTCTAAGTGGAAAGAATCTCTCCACTTCTACCCTATCCAGCCCCTTCATTATCCTATATGCCTCTATATAAGATCACCCCTCAGCCTTCTAAACTCCAACGAGTACAAACCTAATCTGCTCAATCTCTCCTCATAATCTACACCCCTCATCTCCGGCATCAACCTGGTGAACCTTCTCTGCACTCCCTCCAAGGCCAATATATCCTTTCGCAAGTAAGGGGACAAAAACTGCACACAGTATTTGATGCGCGTTATCACACACGAGGCTTGAGATGCTCAGGAAATAAAGGCTTTTATTTGCTCTAACAACGAAGCTACTAATTATATACACGATCCCAGACTGAGGGGTCCCAGACAGAGCAGAGACCTTTATACCTCTCCCAGGAGGCGGAGCCCGACTGGGATGTACCACAATAACTATAATACAAGGTGTAACAGCCCAACCCTAACCCCAACAGCAACAAGTAGAACAACCCATCCCTAACCCCAACAGCAACATATATACATACTTGTAGTACTGGCCAGACCCTGGCTCAGTACTATCTAGTGGGAACCAATGATGGTTCACCACAGTATTCCAGCTGCGGCCTCACCAATGCCTTGTACAGATGCAGCAAGACTTCTCTGCTTTTATATTCTATCCCCCTCGCGATAAATGCCAACATCCCATTTGCCTTCTTGATCACCTGTTGTACTTGCAGACTGAGTTTTTGCGACTCATGCACAAAGACCCCCAGGTTCCTTTGCACAGTAGTATGTTGTAATTTTTTTCCATTTAGATAATAATCCAATTTGCTATTATTTCTTCCAAAGTGAATAAACTTGCATTTGCCAACGTTATACTCCATCTGTCAGATCCTCGCCCACTCACTCAGCCTATTCAAATCTCTCTGCAGACCTTCCGCTTCCTCCACGCAATTCACTTTCCCACTTATCTTCGTGTCGTCAGCAAACTTTGTTACCCTACACTCAGTCCCCTCCTCCAGATCATCTATGTAAATAGTAAACAGTTGAGGCCCCAGTACCGATCCCTGCGGCACGCCACTAGTCACCATCTGCCAACCAGAAAAGCACCCATTTATTCCAACTCTCTGTTTCCTTTTGGATAGCCAATCCCCAAACCACGTCAACACCCTACCCCCAACTCCGTGTGCCCCAATCTTCTGCAGCAACCTTTTGTGAGGCACCTTATCGAATGCCTTTTGGAAATCCAAAAACACCACAATTATGGCTTATCTGATTGTGGCCTCAATTCTACTTTCTGTCTACCCCCTATATGCTTTCCCTTCTTTGTTAGTTAAGAACCTATCTACCCCAGCATTTAAAAAATATTCAATGACGCTGCCTCTCTGGAGAAGAGAGTCCCATAGTCCTCTGAGAGAAAAATATTCTCCTCATTTCAATCTAAATCGAAACTCCATATTTTGAAATTTTGTCACCTTTAACTAATCTCCTGCATGGGAAACATCATTTTCACACCTATCTCTTGAGACCCCTTGGGATTTTATGTTTCATTAAGATCACCTCTTATTCTTTAAACCCCAATGGATACGTGCCCAGTTATGTCCAACCTTTCCTCATAAGATCCTTTATCCTAGTGCCAGGTGTTGGAATTAAATATGGATCTTTGGCAATGCAGAATAAATGGTGGAAATTCTTAATAAATATAAAAAATCTGTACTGCAGTAAGAATGAGTTGCCTTGGTATAAATGAGAGAGTAGGCCTTTGGTTCCTGTGTTATAAGATTCCCAGTAAACTGAAGTCTTTTATTGTATTTCTAGATAGTAATTTTATTTACTGTTGATGATGATCTTTTATTAATTTCATTTGTAAGTTCAGATTTGAAAAATGGGTTTTTAGCTTTGTATACATCTATAACTAAGCCAAAATTATGATGTATGTGAATATAACCGGAGAGGTGCATGGTGTTTAAAAAGGCTAATTAATGGTCTGGAATGCCATTGTGATTGAGAGGACTAAGGCATAATTTGTGCCAAAATGCTTTAAGGAGAGGGGAACAAAATGTTGGCCGGTTTTCACCTAACAATCCAGGTGGATGCACCATGTTATGTTCTTTATTCTTTCAATTGTGCACCGCTTTATTAACGATGGGAGATGAAAATATTCAGACTTCATTCACAATTTGAAAAATATGCAGATCTAGGTGTATGTGTGCATAGATCCCTGAAAGTTGGGAATCAAGTAGATAAGGTTGTTAAGAAGGCATATGGTGTCTTGGCGTTTATTGGTAGGGGGATTGAATTTAGGAGTCGTAGCGTTATGTTGCAACTGTACACAACTCTGGTGCGGCCGCACTTGGAGTACTGTGTGCAGTTCTGGTCCCCACATTACAGGAAGGATGTGGAGGCTTTGGAGAGGGTGCAGAGGAGGTTTACCAGGATGTTGCCTGGTATGGAGGGGAGATCCTATGAGGAGAGGCTGAGGGATTTGGGATTGTTTTCGCTGGAAAGGCGGCGGCTAAGAGGGGATCTTATTGAAACATATAAGATGATTAGAGGTTTAGATAGGGTGGATAGTGATAGCCTTTTTCCTCTGATGGAGAAATCCAGCACGAGGGGGCATGGCTTTAAATTGGAGGGGAGGTAGTTATAGAACCGATGTCAGGGGTAGGTTCTTTACCCAGAGGGTGGTGAGGGATTGGAATGCCCTGCCAGCATCAGTAGTAAATGCGCCTAGTTTGGGGGCGTTTAAGAGATCCGTAGATAGGTTCATGGACGAAAAGAAATTGGTTTAGGTTGGAGGGTCACAGTTTTTTTTTAACTGGTCGGTGCAACATCGTGGGCCGAAGGGCCTGTTCTGCGCTGTAATGTTCTATGTTCTATGTTCTATGTTCTATGTTCTATGATGCCTGTGATTCCATTTTGGTTTCAGTGGAAGTTGAGGAAGTGGTAATATGCTTTGAGCTTCCATCAGAGATCTGCACTGAGCTCAATCAACATTGAGAACTGTCAAGAAGCATTGCTCACTTTTTCCACTGCAAAGAACAAAGAAAATTACAGCACAGGAACAGGCCCATCGGCCCTCCAAGCCTGCACTGACCATGCTGCCCGACTTAACTAAAACCCCCTACCCTTCCGGGGACCATATTCCTCTATTCCCATCCTATTCATGTATTTGTCAAGACGCCCCTTAAAAGTCACTACCGTATCCACTACCTCCCCCAGCAATGAGTTCCAGGCACCCACCACTCTGTTTAAAAAAAAAAATCTGCCTCGTACATCTCCTTTAAACCTTGCCTCTCGCACCTTAAACCTGTGCCCCCTAGCAATTGACTCTTCCACCCTGGGAAAAAGCTTCTGACTATCCACTCTGTCCATGCCTCTCATAATCTTGTAGATTTCTATCAGGTCTCCCCTCAACCTCCATCGCTCCAGTGAGAACAAACCAAGTTTCTCCAACCTCTCCTCATAACTAATGCCCTCCATACCAGGCAACATCCTGGTAAATCTTTTCTGTACCCTCTCCAAAGTCTCCACGCCCTTCTGGTAGTGTGGTGACCAGAATTGAACACGATATTCCAAGTATTAATTGCATAGAACATGTTTGATTCACATTCTTGGCTGCATCTGAAAAACTTTTCTCGCCTAGGAAGAGGTCCATTGGGAGCACAGAAAATTCCAGCTTTGCTGGAGGAGGTATCTCCTCTGACAGGACTAAGGGCAGCAGTGGCTATGTTGCGGCAAGCAGTCATTCAGGCCCAGAATCAAAGAGGCAAGTTAAAAGTAAGTAAAGTAAACCATTTTTGAAAAGTACCAGGACAGAACACTTGTGAACCATTTTAAAAAAACTTGTGATGAGATGAAATGATGGACTTGATTCTCCCATCCCAATGCGCACATTTTTGGGCACATCGGGTTGGGAGATGCGCATGTCGGCCATTTTGCGGGATTCGCGCATGCGTTCCCGACACCTGCATGTCTCCCACAGTCAGAAAGCAGGTGCAGTCGAGACCGCGCTGGAAACCGGCGGGAAGACGGGTAAGTGATTTAAATCTGTTTTTAATCTTATTTAAATGTAATAATTGGGCCCGGGATGGAATTCTCCAGGCCCGATAGCATCTCCCATCCTGCCAAGAGTATTTCATTCTGGCAGGGTTTAGAGCAGCTCCCCACTTGTGGGGAACTAGTGGGAGACCCTGTCGGAGAGAAGGGGGGCAATCAGGGACCCCCGGGGATCGGATGGTGGTGGGGTGGTGCCCCCTGGGCATGGGCACCCTGGTTGTGCCAGCCTGTGTTCCCTGGCACTGCCCAAGGGATAAAGTGCCCATGCCCAGGGCACTTGGGCACTGCCCACCAGGCATTGGGCAATGCCAAGGGGGCGGGGCCTAGGAGCAATTGATGGGTCTGGGGGTCCCGCTGACACTCTGCACATAGGATTGGTCGGGGCCAGAGGGAGGACAGTGATTGGGGGGGGGGGGGGGAGCGTGGTCGTGAGGGGCAGCATTGCAGGGGTCCTGGGATGGCCAGCAATCGAGCTGGCCAGCAAACTGCTGCCCTTTTAATGATATTCACGATTGTGACCTCTGCAATGCAGTGTGGGAGATTCGAGTCTGAAGTTGCACTGAAAAAAGCAGTCGTGAATTGCACCATTTTTCTCACCAATGCAGCACTTGGAATTTTTTGGGAGAATCCGGCCCGGTATTTCCATTTGTTCTAAAGCTTACAATACATTTTTCTACTGTTTGATGCTGGGGAGGGGAGGTGGCGGGGGTGTGGGTGGAGAGGGGTTGGCAAAGTGAAAGACCAACAAAATTAACTCCTATCCACACGTAATGATTCATTGGTTGGTTGGGGGATAGCATTGATGCTGGACTCTGTAGCTTAAAATTGTGGGGAAATATGGAGCAGAGACCCAGGCGGGATGGCAGGAGGAGAAAATTGGCACCAGAGGGTAGCAATGGAAGGGTGCATTTCTGAATGGAGGGCTGTGACAAGTGGCGTTCCTCAGGGATCTGTGCTGGGGCCTTTTGCTGTTTGTAATATATATATAAATGATTTGGAGGAAAATGTAACTGGATTGATTAGTAAGTTTGCGGAGACACAAAGGTTGGTGGATTTGTGGATAGCAATGAGGACCATCAGAGGATACAGCAGGATATAGATCAGTTGGAGACTTGGGCGGAGAGATGGCAGATGGAGTTTAATCCGGACAAATGTGAGGTAATGCATTTTCGAAGGTCTAATACAGATAGGAAATATACAGTAAATGGCAGAACTCTTAAGAGCATTGATAGCAAAGGGATCTGGGTGTACAGGTACACAGGTCGCTGAAAGTGGCAATGCAGGTAGAGAAGGTCGTCCAAGAAGGCATGTGGCATGCTTGCCTTCATCAGCCGGGGTATTGAGTTTAAAAATTGGCAAGTCATGTTGACGCTTTATAGAACCTTAATGAGGCCGCACTTGGAATATAGTGTTCAATTCTGGTCGCCACACTACCAGAAGGATATGGAGGCTTTGGAGAGGGTACAGAGAAGATTTACCAGGATGTTGCCTGTTATGGAGGGCATTAGCTATGAGGCGAGGTTGGAGAAATTTGGTTTGTTCTCGCTGGAGCGACGGAGGTTGAGGGGAGCCCTGATAGAAGTCTACAAGATTATGAGAGGCATGGACAGAGTGGATAATCAGCTTTTTCCCAGGGTGGAAGAGTCCATTACTAGGGGGCATAGGTTTAAGGTGCGAGGGGCAAGGTTTAGAGATGTATGAGGCAGATGTTTTACACAGAGTAGTGGGTGCCTGGAACCCGTTGCCGGGGGAGGTAGTGGAAGCGGATATGGTAGTGACTTTTAAGGGGCGTCTTGACAAATACATGAATAGGATGGGAATAGAGGAATATGGTCCCCGGAAAGGTAGGGGGTTTTAGTTAAGTCAGGCAGCATGGTCGGTGCAGGCCTGGAGGGCCGAAGGGCCTGTTCCAGTGCTGTAATTTTCTTTGTTCCAATTACTTAATGCATTCAATAGAAGAATTGTAGGAAAAAGGTTACCTAGTGACTTTTGCTGTGGTAGTTATAGGGGAGAGATGACAAGGGCAGAATCTGACTGAGAGAATTTGTGACTGAGTGCGAATGTTGCAATAGATTTTGAGTTGTGCTATCTTGTAAAATATATTTTCTGGGAGTGTGAGTGATGCGACAGAGGGTTGATAAGATGGAGCAGTAATATTTTCGCTTCTTGAATATTGCCAGTTTAGAGGAGTTCACTTTCATTATCAAAATTCAGCAGTGGAATTGTATATTTAGAAAATTTCTTTTTATTTGAGATATTTTAGCATTTCCATCATGGGTGTTTTTTTTAAATAAATGTAGGATGTACTCAAGTTTGCATGTTAAGATCTCTTTGGAACCAGACATGGTTTTCTTTTTTAAAAAATTGTTTTTTTTCCCCAGAAGTTGCACCAATGATGGCAAAATCTTTAAGGACCTTTAAGAACAGGCTCGGTCCACGATAAATACGATTGAGACCAGCTGTTTGATCTACTTGTGTTGTATATAAGCTTATTGTTCAGAAGATGGAACATTTACTTATTATTTTTGTACACCAATTTGACCAACAAGTGCGTCTTGTACATATTTTCTGGGAGAAAACTGATTATGTGCACAACTCTGGAGCAAATGTGGTGTGAGCTTAAATTTAAACAAAAATAAAGATGCAAGATGGAAATGATTTAAAGTTTCTCAAACAATTCTTATTGATGTATCGCATTCAGAATAAAAGCTAGAATGTACACTGTTCAATAGATTTGATTACCCTCAGCCTGTTTGTAGTGTGCAAAATCGAATGCATTCACTTTCAAGCACTTGCGTTATTTGGATGTGGCATTCAAAACCAATTTGGATGTTGATGTAGGCTAATTCAGCACTTTTACAGTTTTAAACACAGCTACTGAAGCCATACAATAAACACTATGTTCCATGCTGGCTGTTTAAAAACACTTAATCTAGTACAGTCACAGGTATTTGTGGCTACGTGTACACAGGTTTTCCAGTCGAGAGGCCTTTATAAGAAACAAATTCCCCTGCTACTCTTATTCTTTGCAAGTGTTTGACTCTTGAGGTTACATGTGAATGTACTAATTGAGAGCAAGATTAGACTATTCAGTCCCTCAAGCCTGCTCTGCCATTTGATAAGATCATGGCTGGTCAAATTGTGGCCTCAACTCCACTTTCCTGTCTGCCCTCTATAACTTCTGACTCCCTTGTCAATTAAGAATCTGACTTGGCTCAAAAATACTCACTGACCCTGCCCCGACTGCTCTATAGGGGAGAGAATTCCACATACCAACGACCCTCTGGGGAGGCGATGGCCTAGTGGTATATTAATCCAGAAGCTCAGCTAATGATCGAATCCCACCATAGCAGATGGTAGAATTTGAATGCAATAAAAACAATCTGGAATTAAGAATCTACTGATGGCCATGAAACCATTGTTGATTGTTGTGAAAAAAACAATCTGCCTCACTACTGGCCCTTAGGGAAGGAAATCTGCTGTTTGTTCTTAACTCCAATGGATACAGGCCCAATCTGTCCAACCTTTCCTCCACAAGATAACACTGCTCTCCCCCATTGCCCATCACCCCCACCATCCCAGGAATCAGTTTAGTGAATGCTTTCTAATACAATTATAATTTCTTTGAGTAAGGGGACCAGAATTATACACAGCACTTCAGTGGCCTGTACAATTGCAGCAAAACTTCCCTACTCTATTCCTCTAGTAATAAATGACAACATTCCATTTGTCATCCTGACCATTTGCTGTACCTGAACGCTCACATATTATGATTCATGTGCATGAAAATACCCAATATCCTCTGCACAGCCAAGTTTTGCAATCTTTCTCCATTTAAATAACATGCTGCTTTTCTATTCTTCCTGCCAAAGAGGACAAGTTCACATTCTCCCACATCATACTCCATCCGCCAACTTTTTGTCCACTCACTTTTCCTATCTATAATCCCTTTCTGGACCCTTTTTGTTGTCCTCAAAATTAATTTTCCTACCTATGTCTCATCCACAAATTTAACAGCCATACTTTCAATTCCTTCATCAAGGTCCAAAGTTCTGGAGAAATCATCAAGATTAGATAATATCATTTCTTCCATTCACTTTGAAGATGCAGCGCTTTTAAAATCCTCAAAAAGGTGGTTTCTGGCATAACCAGATAGCACTACTGAGCTCCAGAAGCCTAGTTTTCTGCAGCATGGTGTGGGCGTTTTATTCCTGTAAAGTCAGTTGTGGTAATTGCTTTGCAAACCATTTTTGAATGAATTAGTTTGTTTATTACATCTATGACTAGTGGTTGGCTGATCCTCCTCCCTGCCATTATGGCCAAATAAATATTTCATTGATGAACAAACTACTTAATGATTAATGTTCAAAGATCATGGAACACTTCCGTTGGAGCACAGTTACAGCCAGACAACTGGCCTTTCATTGCATATGTCTATTAACTAATGTTGCATTAAATTCTTCGACTCCTGTGCACCAGATGGAATTTCATCTGAGCAGTGACTTGTGTTTCGGAACCCAATGGTGGCATCTTGATGGCATCTGTCATTGCTGCTAATGGAACAGTGGTTTGCTGATTTCTACTGACTATTCACAAGGGAATAATAGATTTTCTGGATACAATTTAATGAAAGCATCTTTCCCATTAGTTGAAGAGCCAGTGGGAACCCCACATCACTTTTCTCGGGGAGGCCCGATGCTGTCTAGGCAAGGCTGGAAATCCTGGCCATCAGAGACTGGCAGCTTTCCACTACTGGCAGTGTCACCATGGTGTGGTGAACATTGCTGGTAATATAGTGGGGCCATTAGCAGGGATTGCTGATTGATCCCTGGGGAGAGGCAACTATGGGTAGGATGAGGCTTGCAGGGTAGGAGTCGCCTGTGATGATGGGAGGAGGAGGTTTGGAAGCAAGGGCAGTGTGATAGTTTATTGTGGTGATCGCTGCCCCTCCTCTCCCCTCCCCAATGTTGGAGTCACTCAATTAGGCACAAGGTGCCTGCGATTGAGGGATCACCCTGGTGGGAACCCAACACTGTTTGCAGGGTGGGCTCCTTGAATGGCCTGCTGCAGATTGAATATCGATGATGGTGGGATGAAACTCTTAGGTGGCCACTAAAGGATATTACACTAGGGTTGGGAGAGAACTGAAACTCTTGTACCTTTTTCCTTACTGTCGATAATCAGTGTAGTTTTGGAGAGGAAGGTGTGTGTGTTTCTTATCCCCCAGAGTGTGCAGTCAATTTAAATAACAGCAGCAAGCTTTTGTGGATTTAAATAGAGGATTATTTATTCACTCATTCACCCCAAAAGTCTAAACGCTACGTGACATCACACATGCCCGCATGCAAATACACACACAAAATGTACAATTCGAGAAAAGTGCACTTTTACAAGTTGTATAATGAAGAATAGTTCATTTTTCACATGTTTGGCTTGTAATGAGAAAAGCAGCTGTGCTACAGGAAAGGGTAGTTTAAATGGTTTTAATAACTAGTTATAAATTGAGGATTTTTGTAGGATTCTCTTTAAGAGACCACTTGTAGTTTCTTCTTATCAGGAGATTACAGGTAGAGTTAGAATAGAAATAAGAATCAGGCCGGGAGATGCAGCAGTCTCCAGGTTTAAAAAGGTGAGTCCACTACATTCTCTGCTTCTGATATCTTGCAGCTGGTGGTTGCTGTAATCTGCATGAGTTTAAGTCTTGAGATAAGTACAATTTGTTATCTGAAGACTGATTTGGTCTTATGATCTGGAAGTCTAAAACTATGGTGTCACGATGGGATAATGGATGAATAAAGTACTACATTGTAACTTGTGTTGTTAAGCAGTGGATTAATATTTCATATCTTTTGCCAGATTTGCTTGTTAAGTGATTGTCAACTGCTATCACCAAGTCAACATCAATTAATGTCTTTTGGGTTTAATAGACTCTGGATGTTCCTCATGCATGAGTGCTTATTAGAATTCTCTATAGCTTTAAATCCCTTATATTTTTCAATCCTTATTGCAAAAAGAACTTCTTCTCCAGCTACAGTGGTATCCATTCAGCAACTGATATTATTTTCTCACATTTGCCCCAAGGCACTCTAACCCAATGTTATAATTCAATGTAATACAAACTAGCTTATTCTATTTAATAATCTCTGTCTCTATTTACATTTTTGGGTTATACAGTTGATCTTCCTCTTTGTTTGAATGGATTGTCATTAGATAATCACACCACTGTTTTGAACAAACTGGTTCATCCAAGTCTTGCCAAATTTTAGGGTGGATGTCACGTTTCACCCCGGCGCTTTTTATAACTGAGATGCCATTCAGCTTCTCTTTCTATTCTTCCAACAATGCTAATTTTCCTTGACGCGGATCAAATTCGCAGGGGAAGGATGATTTAATTTATTTTCTGCAAAGGCTACAGTTTCTTTTTCAGCTCAGTCAGTTCTCTAGGACTATACCAATTTTACTGGCCTTTTGTTCCATTGGCATTGATCTGTGATTGTTGGCATGTTGAAGGTGTTATCTCAAGTGGATTTCTGTTTGCTAGCGATGCAGTCCACAGATGGCTTTATCTTATACTAAAAAGAGTTTGGTCTATGTCAAAGTTATTATGTATTACATTGCATACAGACTGGATTCTCCAATTTAACTGAATGCATGATTTATTCTCCAGAAAGTTTAATAGTGTAGTATTCTTGTTGTGTTGGATAATGCATTGATGCCTTTAATGCCTGATGGATGTGGATTTTTTTGTACTTAAATCAGTTGTTTTGGTTTCTTCACTCTCTTTCGCTCATTCCACCTCTTCCTACACTCTCTCCAGGCAACAAAACTCCTTAATCTTAAAATTCTTTGAGTTATGTTTAAATCCCTCCATAGCTGCCTCGCTGACTATCTATAAGCTTCTCCCACAGCCCACCAAACCTCAAATCTCTGCACTCATCCAATTCTGAACTCTGCAGCTGCCAACTTTCTTTGCCCTGCAATTGGTGAGTTGTTGAGACCCTAGGTTCTGAATTCACTTTCCTGAACCTTACCACCTCTCTTCTCCTTTAAACTTATCTCTCTGACCAATCTTTCGGTCATCTGCCCAAATACTTTATGGAACGTTTTGTCAAATTTTGCTTTCTTAATCGCACCTTGGGATTTCTTATTATGTGAATATACTAATATACAAATGCAGGAAATATTTGGATAAATATCTCCTGAAATATGATGACTTATTATCCGATTTATCAGCTTTATTTTAAAGTAATGAGTTCATCATGAGTTCAAACTCAACGTTGAAATATTTGGTAAATCTATTGCCAGATAAACACAGCAATCACTCTTTTAAAAACTCAACTGGTTTACTGATATTCTTCAAGGAAGTGATTTCGCCACCCCTAACTGGCCTGGTACACACTCCCATTTTGAGGGCAAATATTCTTAAAAATACAGTTAGCAGTAAGGAACAGCACCATCCGCAGCTCCTACCTGCTTTACTGCTCTATAGGGACAAGGGCATTTAACCACCTGAAGCAACAGATTAGAGCTAAGGTGTTGGGGGAGGTAATTTGAGTGTCGTGTTAACGGAGACCCTTGCTCCAGTTAATTGATAGAAAAACTTTATCTTTCAATCAAATTGCATCTTTATTAAGAAAATTGTAAAAACCTTAAATACTTATGACTGCTACAAAACTGATTCTCTTACACTTTATCACAAGTAACTGCTTCTAGCCCCCTATAAATCTACTACAGTAAGTTTACAAGCATAGATTTGTAACTAATACTTATCTAATGGACCGGGAAGGGAGGGTGGGGAGCATCACTATGCACTCACGCTGGTCAGATATGGGGTGGGGTCAGACTTCTTCAAGCTTAGAACTTGAGGTTTCCTCTTCTTGCTTCTGTGGTTCTTCTTTCAATTCTGCTTTCAAGACTTCAATATTTATCCTCTGAGCCTTGCTGAAGACATGCATTCCCACATGTAGGCACTGACCTTGGATATATTGTTCAAATTAGTTTATTGCAGGCTGCTTGACCTTAAGGCCAGTTGTCTTCAATCTTTCTGACTCCATTTTGAGTCATAGAATCCCTACAGTGTAGAAGGATGCCATTCAACCCATCAAGTTTGCATCTACTCTCTTAGAGTATCTTTCCCAGGTTCTTTTCACCCACCCTATCCCAGTAATTCCAGACATTTACCATGGCTAATCCAGCTAACCTGTACACATTTGGACTGTGGGGGGAAACCCACGCAGTCACAGGGAGAATGTGCAAACTCCCCACAGACAGTCACCCAAGGCCGGAATTGAACTGGGTCTGTGGCACTGTGAGGCAGCATTGCGAACCACTGTGCCACCGTGACGCCATTGATCAGTTAGAATCAGTTGTCCATCCTGCAAATTTTCATGGTTAGCCTCTCGGACACCTATTATCCAGTACCCTACTGACTTTATTGCCCATCATAAAAATCCAAGGTATTTATTACACATAAACATAGATCACTTCTTCTTGTTGCAGGTCACATACCCAGCCTGGAGCTAAAACCTCTTGGTTCTCAAGTGAGCCATATTTCCCATCAGGTCTTCTTTGCTTGGCGATTTTGTATTAAATTACAGCTTGTCGGCTACACAAGAAAAGTGTGACTCCATGTATTAAAATATGGGTGCAAAGAGCTCCCCTGTCACTGTGGAGCCATGAAATTGGTTTTAAAATCAATGGTTTGGATAATTGTTACAGTGTAGAGAGAGACTATTCGGTCCATTGTGTTGGAGCTGGCTCTCAGAATGAGCAATAGTGCTCTTCTCCCTGTAACTCTGCACATTCTTCTTTTCAGATTATAATCCAATTCCCTCTTGAATGCCTCAATTGAATGTCTCCACCACACTCTCGGGCAGTAAATTCCAGATCTTAACCACTGGCTGCATGAAAATGTTTCTCCTCGTGTCTCCATTGCTTCTTTCACCAATTACCTTAAATGTGTACCCTCAATCTTCTCTGTCCGGATCCCTCATGATTTTGAATATCTCTATCAAATTTCCCCTCAATCTTCTCTTCTCCAAGAAAAACAGTCCCAGCTTCTCTAATCTGCCTACAAAGTGAAGTTCCTCATCCCTGAAACCATTCTTGTGAATCTTCATTGCACACACTCCAAAGCCTTCGCACCATTCCTAAAGTTTGGTGCTCACACCTGGATACAATAGCCAGCTGAGGCCAAAGCCATGTTTTATAAAGTTTAACATAACCTCCTTGCTTTTGTACTGTATGTCCTATTGATAAAGCCTTGGATACTGTAGCCTTTAATAAGCACTATCTCAACCTGTTCTTCTACATTCAATAAAGTGAGGGTGGCATGGTGGCACAGTGCCAGGGACCTGGATTTCAATTCTGGCCTCGGGTGACTGTGTGGAGTGTGCACATTCTCCCCATGTCTGTGTGGGTTTCCTCCGGGTGCTCTGGTTTCCTCCCACAGTCCAAAGATGTGCAGGTTAGGTTTATTAGCCATGCTAAATTGACCATTAGCGTCAGGGGGATTAGCAGAGTAAATACATGAGGTTACAGGGATAGGCCCTGGGTGGGATTGTTGTCGGTGCAGGCTTGATGGGCTGAATGGCCTCCTTCTGCACTGTAGGGATTCTATTACTTGTGCACCTCTACAACCAGGTCCCTTTGCTCCTGCAGCCGCTTTAGAACTGCCTTTCCCTGTCCTTCCTACCAAAACGAATCACTTAACACTTCTCTGCATTGAAATTCATCGGCCACCTGTCTACCCATTCTATTGACTTGTCTATGTCTTTTTGAAGTTCTACACTATCCTCCTCACTGTTCACAATGCATCCGAGCTTCATTTGTGAGGGAGTCTATAGTTGTGGATTTTTCTGTGTTTTTCTAAATTCAGTCTCCACATCTTTTTCTAAATTAGCAGCCAGGGGGAATGACCTTTAGTTGGCTGAAGATTGTGATGTTTAAGGCACAGGGTACATCAGATCCTGCCTCAGGGCAAGATGGAACTGTGTTGGGAATTATTTACAAGTCACACAGAGCAGTTTAAAGAGCAGAGTTAACAATAGTTAATAGTGAACATTGGTTGCTAGCTTTGTGCTGGTGAGGAGGTTGGGATGAAGAAAAGCCTGGTTTAGTAATTAGCCAGTGAAGCTGATGCGAATGGCAGCCATTGGCTCTGTGGCATTGGCAGTTGAGGACCAAAGGAAGCCTGTGAACTGTGGGGTTCTGCTCAGTGTAGCCAGAGAGCTGGAATGGGGGTGCAGCCGTATGAACCCAGTGGGATGCAGACTTAGAACCATAGAATCCCTACAGGACAGAAAGTGGCCATCCAGCCCATCGAGTCTGTACCGACTCTGAAAGAGCATCCCACCCAGGCCCTTCCCTCTGCCCTATCCCCATAATCCCAAGCACTCCCAACACGGCTAATCCACCTAATTGAGGAACTGGGAGAGGGGCAGTCTGAGTTGAAGCAGATTTTGAGGGAAATCAGAGGCTAGATTTTTAAGAGAGGAACTGAAATCCCTCAGGAGGAAGACTGAGGGCAGAGATTTTGTAATTTTATTTGTGTTTTCTCAGGCAGGAAAAGTGGTGGGTGGGGGTGTGTGGGCAGGGACAGCCTAGCAGATGCCTTGTCGGCCCTGCTTTTCCTGCCAAATTTTGCCAAAAGTACTTTGGAAAAAAAATGAAAGGGGCGGGAATCATGATGTCATGCTGGTAAGGTGGGTTCTACAGCAACCCTGAGCCTCAGACAGACTGATCTGAAAAGTAATTATAAAAAGGACCTCCCCAAAGACACACAACTCCAACACCACCCACCCCCCCCTCCCCCAAGATATGAACCCTCCCACCCCGAATCTCCCCAACAGAAACCCCCGTAGCAGTGCCCAGGCATAACCCACTTCCTCCCGGGGGCTGTACTTACCTGTGCGTCCCTAGTGGGAACCATTCGCCAGCCCCCCCCAGTTGGTCCTGTTGTAAACCCCAAAGACGTGATATCCTGCCAGCCATATGGGGAGGTGGGGGGATAGAAAGGAATTCCCTATGGGAGGGGATAATATAGTGGGGAAGCCTGCTAATTATATTTAAATATATGCTAATGAAGTTCCTGACCTTTCATGGCAGGAACCCCATTACATCTTTGGCTTACTGTTTGGGGACTCCTATTGGATTCTCTGCCCCCACCGGTTTTCCTGCCTGCCAAAGACAGGGGCGGAGAATCCTCCCTAAGTTTTAAAGAATTTTGTGATTCAGTAATGTCTGGGTGGGTAGCTGAGAACATATGTGGGACCTGTTGTGTGTTTCATTTAATGTGCAGTTTGTGGGGTTTTCAACCCCAGTTTGCCTTTTGATTCATGTTTACATTGTGTTAATTCTGGCTATTAGAGTATAGGATTCATGAAATGTTTTGCTTTGCTGACTTTTGTATACTAAAAATTCTTCATTGTTTAAAACCATGGAATCTTGTTGCTTTACTCAGTAAATATCTGCGATTTCTAATTGTGTCTACTTTAAACAAAAGTTACTGGTTGTAAAAGTTACAAATCATAACAAAATTTGGGAGTCTGGTCTGTGATTGTAACTATCTGCAGATTTTTGAAATTAGTCCATAAGATATAGGACCAGAATTGGGCCATTCGGCCCATTGAATCTGTTCCAACATTCCATCATGGCTGAAAGTTTCTCGCCCCCATTCTCCTTTCTTTTCCACATAACCTTTAATTCCCCTTACCAATCAAGAACCTATCTCTGTATTAAATATACTCAGCCTTCTGTGGCAATGAATTCCTTAGATTCACCACCCTCTGGCTGAAGAAATTCCTCCTTATCATGGTCCTAAACGGTCATTAATATATATCTGGAAGAGCAATGTCCCAACACCAACCTCTGGAGAACTTAACCACTACAGATCTTCCTCCAGTCTGAAAAACATCTATGAACAATTATTGTATCTTGTCACTAAGCCAATTTGTATCCATGTTGTCCATTTTATTCCATGAGCTATAACTTTTCTCACAAGTCTGTTGTGTGGCACTGTATCAAATGTCTTTTGAAAGTCCATGTTCATTACATCAACAGCATTACAGTCATCACCCCTCTCTGCTACCTCTTCAAAAAAACTCCAGCAAGTTAGTTAAATATTCTGAAGAATTGCTGAAAATGCAGCCTTTAATTGACTGCCGATAGGTGACCAATTAATTCTTCTTTTCTCTGTCTCGATACTGTACCTTTGTGGGAAATGTAATCTTTTCTGTCTGACCAAAAATGTAACTGACTTTGTGAAGTTGTTTCCTTTTTGCTTCAGTGATGTTTTGCACAAGTCATTTGGTAAGATTTTGACATAATCTATGTTGTCATGTCAAATCTAGGAATGTGAACTGTTTTGTTAGCATTTGAAACTGTCCGATTCTCACTGCAAAGCTCCTGAATAAACCCCTACACGAGACATGACTAAAGTCAGAACATTTTGAATCATTATTAATGTTCTTGGCCACCAAGGTTTCCATTACAACCAGAATTCTGGTTGCTGTTCCTTATATAATACAGTATGGTATGTGTGCTCCACCTGAAGGCAGGCTGATGCTTCATCCCGAGCTGTTTTCTCAGCAGTTTCTGGTCAGTTGTAGTTTGCCATTATCTTCCTTGGGATCAGGGCAAGGAGGACACAGTAACCATACTGTTCCCATGACATCAATACATTGCAAATCTTAAATATTGTAAAGATATCAAACTCATTTAATAGCAAGGATAAAAATCTGAATAGTTCTGATAGTGTTCATATTTGCTATCTTGCAGTTAGATGTTCCTTATTATTGTATTTTGAAGATATAACTTTTATTTCAAATGGTTTGAAAAATTCCAAGTCTACCTCAGCCAGGGCAGGAATCAAACCTGCCCTGTTGGCGTTATTCAGAATCAAAAGCTAGCTGTCTAGCCAACTGAGCCTCCATGACATGAATGCATCTCATGTTTTCCATGGCCTTAAGTTGCATGTTTATGGTCTATATCTTGGCATAACATTCCCACTTGATGTATTATCGGGGCCAGAGGTGTAGTTTTCTATTAAGGAGTTAAACTGCTTCCTGGGTTAAGCAATAGGTGGCTGGTTTAATATCCCACTGCTGCAGTTGACCAAAAATCCTGCATTTTTCCTGGGTAATAGTGAGCAGCTGTTTCACAAAAACTCACTGGAATTGCAGGAGGATCCACAGCACAGTAGGTCCTTCAACCTAATACTATTCACTCTCCACGTAGCCCAGTACCAGCCTCTATTTCAAATGCTTATCTACTCTTCCAATGAAGTAAATTGCTCCTCATTGCAAAGCATTGTAGGCTGCACAGGAAAACATTCCCCAAATGTGACTTAGATGGTCTACCCGAACCACCCTAAGAAAATCCTTCATAATTTTAAAGCTTTTATTTCGACCAGCTCCGTTCCAGTGGGAATACATATTTCAAGTGTTTCCTCGTAATCCTTTCCCACACTGGCTAGCTTGGTGAAACTAAAGTATCCGTCCTCTATTGTTTTAATATCTTTCCTATAATGTGGTGCTCAAAATTGTAGATGGTCCCATGGCCTCACAATTGCCTTGCCCAAATTAGTAACTTTTTTTTGTTTTCTTACTTACTGTATTTTTTCTCCGGTATCGTATTACTCATACATTCTATGATATTCACCAATGCTGCAGTGTCATGGACTTTACATGTACGTACACTCCCTGAAGTAATCTACCCGCCTAATCTTGAAACAATTCTCTGCTTGCCTGAAAAATATTTTTGGAATTTGGGCAACAGTCAATTAACCCTTCCAATCCTTCACTCTCAAGTTCTGAAATAATTTGAAGCAATGACTCACATTTAAGTTAGTTTTTGTTCTTTAGTGAGGAAACCTTTAGTAGGGATTTACTAGGATTCTTACAAGTTTTTCTGCCACATTCTTTTCATTAATAAATAATCCCAGGATGATTGAACATTTACAGTGGATGATCCTGCCTGCCTGATCAGCATCATATGGCGTGACACTCTTTCTGCAAATCATTCACTGTCCTTGCAGGAGCCAAAATTTCACAATTAATTGGGATGTCAACGAAACTAAGCATCTACACATTTAGTCAACTGTGAAACCAAACATTTCTTTGGTCAACAAACATTTTCAGCATTTAACTGGATGTTAACCTAATCAAAACCATTCACGCATGTCCTTTGCTGATGTGCTCCATTGTTGAAGATTAAACCCACATTCCATTATACATTGCCACACTGCAGAAGAAGGTTTTTGTTTGCTGGATTTCAGTTCTCAACTAGTTGAACTGAAAACTGGTCCAGGAAGCAATGAAAATTGACGTTGCTGTTGATTCCAATCAGTTTAACAGTTCTTACAGTAAATCTTCCATGATTGTTCTGCTCTTGTTCTATTTACTAGAGCATTTTTCTTTTTGTAGTTTTGACAGTTTTAAATTTTAAACGATCCAAACTCTCAATAGTTAACACATGCAATAATTTTAACTTATATTCTAGCCAATGTATGATTGAATTTAAAAGTTCTATTTATGCATTGTGGAGTTATGAGCTGGAATGCACTCCCTGAAAAGTTGTGGAAGAAGATTCAAAAATAACTACATTTTGTTTGTTAAAACCTGCAACCTCTAACAGAGTTTGGACACTAGACAAAGAAACTTGTTGGGATTTTGTTTCGTTAATAACATGGAAAAAAAGATCCCAAGTAGAAAAAAAGATATGGGCTGGAATTTTACTGCGCCGCCCACCATGGGAATCGAAGTGGGTGAGGGGCGGACAATGGGAAGGTCCGTAGACCTCAGGTGGGATTTTACGGTTTTGGGACGAGTGGGACAGTAAAGTCCTGCCTGTGGCTTGCGGTGGACTGAAAAGATTGAGTATGTGGACTTTAACAAAGAGGTTGTGCTGGAATCTTTGAATGGCATCAAGATAGATAAGTCGCCGGGTCCGGATGGGATGTACCCCAGGTTACTGTGGGAGACGAGGGAAGAGATTGCAGAGCCTCTGGCGATGATCTTTGCGTCGTCGATGGAGACGGGAGAGGTGCAGGAGGATTGCGGATGTGGTTCCTATTTTCAAGAAGGGGAATAGGGATAGCCCAAGAAATTACCGGCCGGTGAGTCTAACCTCAGTGGTTGGTAAGCTGATGGAGAAGATCCTGAGGGACAAGATTAATGAGCGTTTAGAGAGGTTTAGTATGCTCAAGAATACTCAGCATAGCTTTGTCAAAGGCAGATCGTGCCTTATGAGCCTGGTGGAGTTCTTCGAAAATGTGACTAAACACATTGACGAAGGAAAAGCGGTAGATATGGTTTATATGGATTTTAGCAAGGCGTTCGATAAGGTCCCCCATGCAAGGCTTCTAGAAAAAGTGAGAGGGCATGGGATCCAAGGATCTGATGCCCTATGGATCCAGAACTGGCTTTCCCAAAGGAGGCAGAGAGTGTGTATAGATGGGTATTTTTCTAATTGGAGGTCGGTCACCAGTGGTGTGCCCCATTTTCATAAATGACCTGGATGAGGAAGTGGAGGGATGGGGTGGTAAGTTTGCCGACGACACGAAGGTTGGTGGGGTTGTGCATAGTCTGGAGGGATGTCAGAAGTTACAGAGGGACATTGATAGGATGCAAGACTGGGCGGAGAAGTGGCAGATGGACTTCAACCCAGATAAATGCGTAGTGGTCCATTTTGGCAGGTCAAATGGGATGAAGGAGTACAATATAAAGGGAAAGACTCTTAGTACGGTAGAGGATCAGAAGGACCTTGGGGTCCGGGTCCATAGGACTCTCAAATCGGCCCCGCAGGTGGAGGAGGTGGTTAAGAAGGCGTATGGTGTGCTGGCCTTTATCAATCGAGGGATTGAGTTTAGGAGTCCGGGGATAATGGTGCAGCTATATAAGACCCTCGTCAGACCCCACTTGGAGTACTGTGCTCAGTTCTGGTCGCCTCATTACAGGAAGGATGTGGAAAAGATTGAAAGGGTGCAGAGGAGATTTACAAGGATGTTGCCTGGATTGAGTGGCATGCCTTATGAGGATAGGCTAAGGGAGTTCGGTCTTTTCTCCTTGGAGAGACATAGGATGAGAGGAGACCTAAAAGAGGTATATAAGATGTTGAGAGGTATAGATCGGGTGGACTCTCGGAGGCTTTTTCCCAGGGTGGAAATGGCTGCTACGAGAGGACACAGGTTTAAGGTGCTGGGGGGTAGGTACAGGGGAAATGTTCGGGGGAAGTTTTTCACACAGAGGGTGGTGGGCGAGTGGAATCGGCTGCCGTCAGTGGTGGTGGAGGCAAACTCAATAGGGTCTTTTAAGAGACTCCTGGATGAGTACATGGGACTTAATAGGATGGAGGGTTATAGGTAGGCCTAAAAGGTAGGGATATGTGCGGCACAACTTGTGGGGCCGAAGGGCCTGTTTTGTGCTGTAGTTTTTCTATGTTTCTATGTTTCTAGAACAGATTTATTGAGAGATGTTCGCTGCATGGAAGCCTGTGAAACATTCCAATGAAATCACGATCATGTCATGTGATCTGCTCTTAAAGCAATCATGTAACCGCTTAAATATATAACAATTGTCATTTGTCATTTATCTCAAGAGGCTTGGAATACAAAAGCAGGGATGTACTTCTGAGGCTTTATAAAGCACTGGTTAGGCCCCATTTGGAGTACTGTGAGCAATTTTGGGCCCCACACCTCAGGAAGGACATACTGGCACTGGAGCGGGTCCAGCGGAGATTCACACGGATGATCCCAGGAATGGTAGGCCTGACATACGATGAACGTCTGAGGATCGTGGGATTATATTCATTGGAGTTTAGGAGGTTGAGGGGAGATCTGATAGAAACTTACAAGATAATGAACGGCTTAGATAGGATGGACGTAGGGAAGTTGTTTCCATTAACAGGGGAGACTAGGACGCGGGGGCACAGCCTTAGAATAAAAGGGAGTCACTTTAGAACAGAGATGAGGAGAAATTTCTTCAGCCAGAGAGTGGTGGGTCTGTGGAATTCATTGCCACAGAGGGCTGTGGAGGCCGAGACGTTGAGCGTCTTCAAGACAGAAATTGATAAATTCTTGATTTCTCGAGGAATTAAGGGCTATGGGGAGAGAGCGGGTAAATGGAGTTGAAATCAACCATGATTGAATGGTGGAGTGGACTCGATGGGCCGAATGGCCTTACTTCCGCTCCTATGTCTTATGGTCTTATGGTCTTAATTGGATGAAGAGTGGAAACGAAAATATTTGCTTGACTGTGGAGAAAGGGTTTAGGGCTAATTAGGTAGCATTTCCAAATGGCCAGCACAGACTTGATGGACCAAATTACTATTGCCTGTGCTGTACCGTTCTAAGACTTTGTCCAAATAATTTTAAATTATTCTAAGGTAGATTGTTGCGTTGGAATTAGTAAGTCAGTTTTTTTTAAGTTTGCAATCAGCTGCGTGCAATCGTTTTATTTTTGACTTAATAGACAATGTTCAGATTTAATCATAAAGCAAGTTTTGGAAAGAGTGTAAGTATTGCTTTAAATTATTGAAAGCTTGTATTGTGCTTGGTTTTTACTCCTTGGCTTCTCTGCAGCGCTTATCACAGTTTATCACTCCATTCTCCTTCTTGTCCCTCCTCTGTTTTTCACCTCATTAGTTTCATCAGCAAGGGAAGCCAAAGGGGAAATTGTGTGTACTAATAAATTAGTTTCTCAGTTTCTAAGTTTTATCCTGACAAATTGTCCCTATCAAGAGTTGGAAGTCCTAGCAAGGAGGACCCTCTCAGAACCTACTGGGAGGCAGCCAGAATCCAGCTGGTGGTCTCTGCATATGGTGTCTGGCCCAGCCAGGGTGGGAAGAGTGGGGGCGAGCCATCCTTAATTGAGACCTCCGTGTCTGAATTGATTGCTCAGAGGATGGTTTTGTTGCCAAGGTTCCTGCCAGTGGTATATACCATTGCAGCAGGAAGACATCAGGTTCCCCTTTCAATGCCTTACCCCACCCAATGGGCTGGGAAAATTCAATCCTATATCTCAGCAAAACCTAATGCCTTTAGGAGAAAATTGGGCAGATGTGAAAATATACAAGTAAAACAATAAAATGTCATTTGTCCTTCAAAACAGTCTAACTACCATAACAATCTACTCAATTATAGACTAATTATTTATATCCCTGAAGGCATAATGGGCATAAATAGGCAAAAGTAAACTGAATATTCATTGCCAGAGGGAGAAAATCTGAATGCAACTTTACTTATGCATATTTGAACAAGATATACATCCATATGTTTTCCACTTATAAGCAAACTGAAAAATGGATTTGCCAAATATTTCTCAATGAAAACTATATTTTTGTGGTGAAGGAGGACTGATGTGTTGTTGTAGCTTCCCCTGGTGGCTAAACTCTGTATTGCACTGAATAAGGAAATCTTTATTCATTTAATCATGCAACACATTTAAACACATAGGTAGTAGACCACTTGGCTTCAGTGTGACCGTGACTAATCTGTGACCTAACTCGATATTTCCACCTTGGCCAATATCTATTAATAACTTTGATTAACAAAAAATCTATTAATCTGCATTTTAAGTTTATAATTAATCTAGTATCAATTGCCATTTGTGGAAGATGGTTCCAAACTTCCACTACCCTTTGCATGTCGAAGTGTTCTCTCATGTCCCTCCTGAAAGGTCCAACATTAATGCTTAAACAATGCGCTCTCATCCTAGGCTCCACAACCAGCAAAAGTAGCTTGATCTCTATGTACCTTTTCGGTTCCCTTTAATAGTTTAGACCCAGTTCTGTGTTTCAGACCACCCTGGATCATTAGGGATGGGCCTGGTTATACAGCTGAGCAAAATACCAAACCATTCCGTCCCAAACGCATAATACTGCCAATGCTGGAAATCTGAAATAAAAATGATTGAAATTCGTAGCTTGCGGGCCAAGCAGCATCTGTAGCAGGGGAGAGACACAGAATTAACATATTGGGCTGATGACGACAAGTAGTTAACCTGAAACATTAATTCTGTTTCTCTTTCCACGGATGGTGCCAGAACTGTAGAGCATTTCCAGCATTTGCCATTCACTCCCAACACTGGAATTGATGTATTCCATGGCCGTTCTTTGCGTAAACTGTCATGAAAATGCTCTTTATGTCAAGTACTGAATTTTAATTCATTGGGAAACCTGAATTAAACTTATAAAAAGAGACTTTTTTTCAGCACAGAGTTTAAAATTGTTACCCTAACTTGTATCACAGTATATTTGACATTTCAGTCCATTGGGATTCAGACAGAATGTCAGCAAAGATTCAAAGAGAATTACTTGGGGACATGAGTGACCCACAAAACCTGTCCCCCATTCCCAAGGTATCAAGGCAAGTGCCTGAGATATTCAACTGGTGGAGATGAAACATGAAACATAGGACAATAGGACCCCAGCTAAGAGGAGCACCCTTGCCATGAACTCATCTGGCTATAATAGGAATACCTTAAACCGAGTCACTTGAATAGGACTCTTGCTGAGGAGGGGATGCCCAGAGATGCACTTATTAAAGTTACAAGGATGGAAGTTACAAGGGAGGAAGTGTTAGGGTTTTTAGGAAACATTAAGATAGACAAATCCCCAGGGCCAGATGGCATCTATCCTAGACTCCTCAGGGAGGCAAGAGATGAAATTGCTGGGTCTCTAACGGCAATCTTTGTCTCTTCACTGAACACAGGTGAGGTCCCAGAGGATCGGAGGATAGCAAATGTGGTCCTGTTATTTAAGAAGGGTAGCAAGGATAACCTGGGTAATTATAGGCCGGTGAGCTTGACGTCCGTGGTAGGGAAATTGTTGGAGAAGATTCTTAGAGATAGGATATATGCATATTTAGAACTGAATAATCTCATTAGCGATAGACAGTATGGTTTTGTACGAGGGAGGTCATGCCTCACAAATTTGGTTGAGTTTTTTGAGGAGGCGACAAAAACGATTGACGAGGGAAGGGCCGTGGATGTTGTCTATATGGATTTTAGTAAAGTGTTTGACAAGGTCCCTCATGGCAGGCTGGTGCAAAAGGTTAAATCACACGGGGTAAAAGGTGAGCTAGCTAGATGGGTGGAGAACTGGCTTAGCCATAGAAGACAGAGGGTAACAGTGGAGGGGTCTTTTTCCAGTTGGAGGTCTGTGACTAGTGGTGTTCCGCAGGGCTCTGTACTGGGACCTCTGCTGTTTGTGATATATATAAATGATTTGGAGGAAGATGTAGCTGGTGTGATCAGTAAGATTGCTGGAGTTGCGGATAGTGATGAACATTGTCAGAGAATACAGCAGGATATAGATAGGCTGGAACATTGGGCGGAGAAATGGCAGATGGAATTTAATCCAGATAAATGTGAAGTGATGCATTTCGGTAGATCTAATATAAGGGGGAGCTATACAATAAATGGCAGAACCATCAAGAGTATAGACACACAGAGGGACCTGGGTGTACAAGTCCACAGATCCTTAAAGGTGGCAGCACAGTGGAGAGGGTGGTCAAAAAGGCATATAGCATGCTTGCCTTTATAAAAGGTTCTTAGAGATAGGATATAAAAGTTGGTATATGATGTTGCAGCTGTATAGAACATTGGTTAGGCCACATTTGGAATACTGCGTCCAGTTCTGGTCGCCACACTACCAGAAGGACGTGGAGGCTTTGGAGAGAGTACAGAAAAGGTTTACCAGGATGTTGCCTGGTATCTTCTTAGCTATGAGGAGAGATTGAGTAAACTGGGGTTGCTCTCCCTGGAAAGACGGAGGATGAGGGGCGACCTAATAGAGGTGTATAAAATTATGAAGGGCATAGATAGTTTGAACAGTGGGAAGCTTTTTCCCAGGTCAGAGGTGACGAACACAAGGGGTCACGGGTTCAAGGTGAGGGGGGGGCAAGGTTCAACACAGATGTCAGGAGGACGTATTTTACACAGAGGGTGGTGGGGGCCTGGAATGTACTGCCAAGCAAGGTGATTGAGGCGGACACGCTGGGATCGTTTAAGACTTATCTAGATAGCCACATGAACAGACTGGGAATAGAGGGATACAAACGAATGGTCTAGTTGGGCACATGAGCGGCGCAGGCTTGGAGGGCCGAAGGGCCTGTTCCTGTGCTGTATTGTTCTTTGTTCTTTGTTCTTCTTTGATGAATAATTTCTTCTTGACCACATTTGAATCATTGGCTGATGGTCAGGTGACAGGCCACCCTGTGTCGAAACCTCTGCTTTCTCCGAGTAAGAGGACAAGCAGCTGAAACTGACGAGAGAAGATCTGAGTTGGCCCCTTCTTTCTCTCTCTCGCTCTCTCAACCCACCTTGCAAGTTTCAAACCCTCCAATCATCCAGGAAATGCCCCTGTGCAAGAGATGCCTTAAATGAATTCAATCCAGCAATACCATTACAGCCGAACACTACATTACAGTGGCACAGTGGCACAATGGTTAGCATGGCAGCCTCACAGCGCCAGGGACCCAGGGTCAATTCTGGCCTCGGGGCACTGTCTGTACGGAGTTTGCACATTCTCCCCATGTTTGTGTGGGTTTCCTTCGGTTGCTCTCGTTTCCTCCCACAGTCCAAAGATGTGCGGGTTAGGTTGATTGGCTTTGCTAAATTGTCAGGAAGATTAGCAGGGTAAATATGTGGGATTACGGGAATAAGGCCTGGGTGGGATTGCGGTCAGTGTAGTCTTGATTGGCCGAATGGCCTCCTTCTGCTCTGTAGGGATTCTATGAACAGCCAAATCAGCCGTCTAAAGTGGAAGTATCAGAAGGAAAGTTGCAAAACCACCAAATTCAGAGTGGCCAAACTGCAGACTTTATATTCCTTTTATTTCTCTGGATGCTTCTTCTATCCTTCTCCACTCTGTAATTTATTGATTTTTAAAAATTCATTCTTGTGGGCATTGCTGGCTGGGCCAGAATTTATTGCCCATCCCTGATATTTTAAAAAAATTTTTACTCCATTCTTAAAGTTACAAAGCCAGTGCTCAGAGTGGACTGGGCAGACCCAGATCCATCCCCTTGCTTGCTCTAAAAAACAAATTCAAATTCGGATCAAATCCAATTCATGGTCTTCACAAGAGAAACAAACAAGATCCAAGCTGACAAGATAAGACATTACATCCCATCTTGGGCTTGATCAGATGCTTGATCTTAGCCAAAAGGCCAAGAAGCAATGCCCTTGAACTGAGTGACTTCCTAGGCCATTTCAGAGGGCAGTTAAGAATCAACCACATTACTGTGGCTCTGGATGTAGGCCAGGCCTGGTAAAGATGGCAGATTTGCTTCCCTAAAGGAGATTAGTGAACCAGAGGGGTTTTTACAACAATCGACAAAGATCTCATCATCATCACTAGACTTTTAATTCCAGATTTTTCTTGATTTCAAATTTCACCATCTGCCCTGATGAGATTTGAACCCAGGTTCCCAGAGCATTACCCTTGGTCTCTGGATTCCTAGTTCAGTGACAATGCTACTATGTCACCACCTCCCCCAAGTATTCAGTGTGTGTGTATGAAAGTCAGAGTTTTGATCAGTTTAAGTATAATAAACTCAAAAGAACCTGTCTGGTTGGTTCTTTGATGAGCCTAGCATGTGAACAGTTAAAGGCTCACTAAATTGGCATACATATCCCTTTCAAAACAAAGACAACCTTTTGTAGCCAATCAAGGAGTGGAAAAGAGGAGAGCCACTCGACCCCCCCCCCTCACCTGATTGTCACAATATGTGTTCTTTTTAAACTTGTGTGATACAGAATGCTGCTTGCCCTTGTTATTTAAAAGAAAGCATTTTTCAGCATAACGTCTGTGCGAACCCATCAAAGGGAGACTATGTGAATTGGACTGGCACGATGGCACAATGGTTAGCACTGCTGCCTCACAGCGCCAAGGACTTGGGTTTGATTTCCGGCTTGGGTCACTGTCTGTGTATAGTTTGCACATTCTCCCCATGTCTGTGTGGGCTTCCTCCGGGTGCTCCAGTTTCCTCCCACAGTCCAAAAAGATGTGCGGGTTAGGTGGATTGGCCATGCTAAATTGCTCCTTAGCGTCAGGGGGACTAGCTAGATTAATTGCATGGGATTATGGGCATAAGGCCTGGGTGGGATTGTGGTCAGTGCAGACTCAATGGGCCAAATGGCCTCCTTCTGAACTGTAGGATTCTATGGTGAGCAATAACTCCCTACACAAAAAAGTGGGAACTCTCTTCATTCACACCTTATTAAATCATATTTTTTTGTGTTTCCTCTAGGTTAACTCAATTATCCGTCCATTTAATTAATCTGTCTACCACTGAAGAGCAACCATTTCTGTTAAAAGTGGTTTCACTGAATAATGCAGAACAGTAGATTAGGTGGAATTAGGTGGAAAATTGTCAAATAATATTTTCTTTTTTCATAAAAGCTAATACATTCTTTACAAAACCAAGTATTTTGTTGCAGGAACAGGAGACATTGATTATAGCCTGAAGAGTATAAAAACTCCTCTATGTTCAACATCAATTGGAGGAAGCAATGGGGGGCGGCAAGGGCAAGGGCAAAGAATATTGTCTGGGTGAGGGACTTCAATACCCATTACCAAAAATGGCATAGTAGCACCACTACTGACTGAACTTGCCGATTTCTAAAGAACATCACTGCCAGACTGGATCTCGGACTGCGGCAGTTGGTGAAGGAACCATTAAGAGGCAAAAACATACTTGACCTCATTCTCCCCAGCCTGCCTGTCATAGATGCAGCTGCCCATGATAGTATTCATGGGAGTGACTACTGCACAGTCCTTAGAGAGAAGAAATCCCATCTTCACTTTGAGGATACCCTGCATCATGTTATGCAGCACTACCCCCATGCTCAATGGGATAGATTTCGAACAGATCCAGCAACTTAAAACTGGGCATCCATGAGGCACTGTGGGCCTTCGGCAACAGCAGAACTGTACTCAACAACAATCTGTAACCTAATGGCCCAGCATATCCCCCCACTGTACCCAGGCCAGGGGATCAACCTTAGTTCAATGAAGAATGCAGGAGGGCATGTCAGGAGCAACAGCAGGCATACTTAAAAGTGAGGTATCAACCTGGTAAAGCTACAACACAGGTACTTATGTGCCACACAGTGGAAGGAGCATACGATAGGCAAAGCTAAGCAATCCCATAACCAATGGATCAGAAGCTCTGTCCTGCCACATCAATAAGAAGTTTAATAACACCAGGTTAAAGTCCAACAGGTTTATTTGGTAGCAAAAGCCACACAAGCTTTCGGAGCTCCAAGCCCCTTCTTCAGGTGAGTGGGAATTCTGTTCACTCACCAAAACCAAATAAAAACAGGGCATATAAAGACACAAACTCAATTTACATGAATAATGGTTGGAATGCGAATACTTACAGCTAATCAAGTCTTTAAGAAACAAACAACGTGAGTGGAGAGCGCATCAAAACAGGCTAAACAGACAAGACAGCCAGTGAAACTCTGCAGGTCCAGGCAAACTGAAGACTGTGGAGGAACAGAGAGATCTTGGGGTTCATATCCACAGATCTCTGAAGGTTGCCACTCAAGTGGATAGAGCTGTGAAGAAGGCCTATAGTGTGTTAGCTTTTATTAACAGGGGGTTGGAGTTTAAGAGCCGTGGGGTTATGCTGCAACTGTACAGGACCTTGGTGAGACCACATTTGGAATATTGTGTGCAGTTCTGGTCACCTCACTATAAGAAGGATGTGGAAGCGCTGGAAAGAGTGCAGAGGAGATTTACCAGGATGCTGCCTGGTTTGGAGGATAGGTCTTATGAGGAAAGGTTGAGGGAGCTAGGGCTGTTCTCTCTGGAGCGGAGGAGGCTGAGGGGAGACTTAATAGAGGTTTATAAAATGATGAAGGGGATAGATAGAGTGAACGTTCAAAGACTATTTCCTCGGGTGGATGGAGCTATTACAAGGGGGCATAACTATAGGGTTCGTGGTGGGAGATACAGGAAGGATATCAGAGGTAGGTTCTTTACGCAGAGAGTGGTTAGGGTGTGGAATGGACTGCCTGCAGTGATAGTGGAGTCAGACACTTTAGGAACACTTAAGCGGTTATTGGATAGGCACATGGAGCACACCAGGATGACAGGGAGTGGGATAGCTTGATCTTGGTTTCAGATAAAGCTCGGCACAACATCGTGGGCCGAAGGGCCTGTTCTGTGCTGTACTGTTCTATGTTCTATGTTCTAAACTTGATGTGTGTCCACATCATGACTGCCACATCATGTCCACATCATGTGTCCACATCATGACTGCCACAACAAGTCATGAATGATCGTGGACAATTAAACAATTTCCTGGAAGAGGCTCCACAAATATCCGCATCCTTAATAGTGTGACCCAGCACATCAGTGCAAAATATAAAGCTGAAACATTCACAACCATCTTCAGCCAGAAGTGCCAAGTGGATGATCCATCTCAGCATTAATTCGTAGGTCCCCAGCATCACAGATGTCAATCTTCACTCAATTTGATTCAGTCTTAGAATCTTAGAATCCCTACAGCACAGAAAGAGGCCATTCGGCCCATCGAGTCTGCACCAACCACAATCCCACCCAGGCCCTACCCCCATATCCACCCACTAATCCCTCTAACCTACACATCCCAGGACACTAAGGGCAATTTTAGCTTGGCCAATCAACCTAACCCGCACATCTTTGGACTTTCCACATAATAGCAAGGAATGGCTAAAGGCACTGGATACTGCAAAGTTTAAAGTTTATTTATTAGTGTCACAAGTAGGCTTACATTAACACTGCAATGAAGTTACTGTGAAAATCCCCTAGTGGCGGCACAATGGCACAGCGGTTAGCACTGCTGCCTCACAGCACCAGGGACCCGGGTTCAATCCCCGGCATGAGTCACTGTCTGTGTGGAGTTTGCACATTCTCCCCATGTCTGCGTGGGTTTCCTCCGGGTGCTCTGGTTTCCTCCCACAGTCCAAAGATGTGCAGGTTAAGTTGATTGGCCATGGTAAATTGCCCCATAGTGTCAGGGGGATTAGCAGGGTAAATACATGGCGTTAAGAGGATAGGGCCTGGGTAGATTGTGGTCGGTGCAGACTCGATGGGCCTAATGCCCTCCTTCTACACTGTAGGGATTCTATGATTCTATGGCAAAACTTGGCTAATGCACCTAACCACCATGTCTTTCAGAATGTGGGCAGGAAACCGGAGCACCCAGAGGAAACCCACACTGACACGGGGAGAATGTGCAAACTCCACACAGAGAGTGACCCGAGGCTGGAATCGAACCCGGGTCCTTGGCATTGTGAGGCAGCAGTGCTAGCCATTGTGCCACCGTGCTGTCTCCATGGGCTCGGACAACATTCCAGCAATCGTACTGAAGACTTGTGCTCCAGGACCAGCCATGGCCCTAGCCAAGCCGGTCCAGTACAGTACAACACTGGTATCTATCCAGCAATGTGGAAAATTGCCCAGTTATGTCCTATCCACAAAAGGAACAAATCCAACCCGGCCAATTACTGCCCCATCAGTCTATTCTTGATTGTCAGCAAAGTGATTGAAGGGGTCAGCAACAGTGTTATCAAACAGCAACTACTCTGCAATAACCTGCTCACTTTGGGCCAGTTTGTGTTCCGCCAGGATCAAAGAACTAAGAACAAAGAACAGTACAGCACAGGAAACAGGCCCTTCGGCCCTCCAAGCCTGTGCCGCTCCTTGGTCCAACTAGACCAATCGTTTGTATCCCTCCATTCCCAGGCTGCTCATGTGACTATCCAGGTAAGTCTTAAACGATGTCAGCGTGCCTGCCTCCACCACCCTACTTGGCAGCGCATTCCAGGCCCCCACCACCCTCTGTGTAAAAAACGTCCCTCTGATGTCTGAGTTATACTTCGCCCCTCTCAGCTTGAGCCCGTGACCCCTCGTGATCGTCACCTCCGACCTGGGAAAAAGCTTCCCACTGTTCACCCTATCTATACCCTTCATAATCTTGTATACCTCTATTAGATCTCCCCTCATTCTCTGTCTTTCCAGGGAGAACAACCCCAGTCTACCCAATCTCTCCTCATAGCTAAGACCCTCCATACCAGGCAACATCCTGGTAAACCTTCTCTGCACTCTCTCCAATGCCTCCACGTCCTTCTGGTAGTGCGGCGACCAGAACTGGACGCAGTATTCCAAATGTGGCCTAACCAGCGTTCTATACAGCTGCATCATCAGACTCCAGCTTTTATACTCTATACTCAGCTCCTGGCCTCATTACAGCCTTGGTCCAGACTTGGGACAAAATCACTGAACTCAAGATGAGTTGAGAGTGAAGTGAAATCCCTTGTCATGGAGGCAGCATTTGACTGAGTGTGGCATCAAGGAACTTCAGCAAGACCAGAATCAATGGAAGTTGGGGGTGGGCATGGGGGAAGGGGGACAGTTGTTCTGGGGACCCGGTTCGAATCCTGCCATGGCAGATAGTAATATTTGTTATTAAGGATCTACTGATGACCATGAAACCATTGTCAATTGTTGGAAAAACCCATCTCGTTCACTAATGTCCTTTAAGGAAGGAAATTTTCTGTCCTTACCTGATCTGGCTTACATGTGACTCCAGAGCCACAGCAATGTGGTTGACTCTCTGGGTGGCATGGTAGCACAGTGGTTAGCGCTGTTGCCTCACAGTGCCAGGGATCTGAGTTCGATTCCAGGCTGGGTCACTGCCTGTGTGGAGTTTGCATTTTCCTCCGGGTGCTCTGGTTTCCTCCCACATTCTGAAAGACGTGCTGGTTAAGTGCATTGACCTGAATAGGTGCTGGATTGTGGCAACCAGGAGAATTTCACAGTAACTTCATTGCAGTGTTAATGTAGGCCTTACTTGTGACTAATAGATAAACTTTAAACTTCTCAACTGCCCTCTGAAGAAGGGTAACTAGGGATGGACAATAAATGCTGGCCAGCCAGCGACACCCATGTCCCACAAATGAATAAAAAAAGTCCTGGAGATTACCACTGACTAGAAACTAAACTGAATTATCCACATAAATACTGTGGCCACAAGTGTCATGATTATGGAGAAAAATCCATGAAATTATGCTCAAAACATTGAACTTTAAAAATTACTCAAGTTTTATTTCTAAAATGGACATAAGCCCGAGAAATGACTGTGAATGTATAATCATGATGTGGAGATGCTGGCGTTGGACTGGGACAAGCACAGTAAGAAGTCTCACAACACCAGGTTAAAGTCCAATAGGTTTATTTGGTAGCACAAACTTTCGGAGTGTTGCTCCTTCCTCAGGTGCGTTCACAAACAGGGCATACAGACACAGACTCAATTTACAAGATAATGATTGGAATGCGAGTCTTTACAGGTAATGAAGTCTTTACAGGTACAGACAATGTGAGTGGAGAGAGGGTTAAGCACAGGTTAAAGACATGCCAGATCATCGACACGGATGCCATCATCTCACGTGAGAACACCATCCACCAGGTACACGGTACATACTCTTGTGACTCGGCCAACGTTGTCTATCTGATACGCTGCAGGAAAGGATGTCCTGAGGCATTGGTACATTGGCGAGGCCATGCAGATGCTATGACAATGGATGAATGAACACCACTCGACAATTACCAGGCAGGAGCATTCTCTTCCTGTTGGGGAATACTTCCTGATGTGTCAAGACAGGCTAAAAAGATGTGTATTGTCTCCAAACAGAACAGCCAGTGAAACTCTGCAGGTCCAGGCAGGCTGTGGGGATTACAAATAGTGTGACATGAACCCAATATCCCCGTTGAGGCCGTCCTCATGTGTGCGGAACTTGGCTATCAGTTTCTGCTCAGCGACTCTGCGCCGTCGTGTGTCGTGAAGGCCGCCTTGGAGAACGCTTACCCGAATATCAGAGGCCGAATGCCCGTGACCGCTGAAGTGCTCCCCAACAGGAAGAGAACAGTTTTGCCTGGTGATTGTCAAGTGGAGTTCACTCATCCGTTGTCGCAGCGTCTGCATGGTTTCCCCAATGTACCATGCCTCGGGACATCCTTTCGTGAGAAGACCATCCACCAGGTACACGGTATATACTCTTGCAACTCGGCCAACGTTGTCTACCTGATACGCTGCAAGAAAGGATGTCCCGAGGCATGGTACATTGGGGAAACCATGCAGACGCTGCGACAATGGATGAATGAACACCGCTCGACAATCACCAGGCAAGACTGTTCTCTTCCTGTTGGGGAGCACTTCAGCGGTCGTGGGCATTCGGCCTCTGATATAGGGTTCGTGTCACATGATTTGTAATCCCCACAGTCTGCCTGGACCTGCAGAGTTTCACTGGCTGTTCTGTCTGGAGATAATACATGTCTTTTTAGCCTGTTTTGATGCTCTCTCCACTCACGTTGTTTGTATCTTAAAGACTTGATTAGTTGTAAGTATTTGCATTCCAACCATTATTCATGTAATTGAGTTTATATCTTTATATGCCCTGTTTGTGAACAGAATTCCCACTCACCTGAAGAAGGGGCTTGGAGCTCCGAAAGCTTGTGTGGCTTTTGCTACCAAATAAACCTGTTGGACTTTAACCTGGTGTTGTTAAACTTCTTACGGGGGAACACTTCAACAGTCATGGGCATTCAGTCTCTGATCTTCGGGTAAGCGTTCTCCAAGTCAGCCTTCACGACACACGACAACACAGAATCGCCGAGCAAAAACTGATAGCCAAGTTCTGCACGCGAGGACGGCCTCAACCAGGATCTTGGGTTCATGTCACACTATCTGTAACCCCCACAACTTGCCTGGGCTTGCAAAATCTCACTCACTGTCCTGGCTGGTGACAATTCACACCTCTTTAACCTGTGCTTAACCCTCTCTTCACTCTGTACCTGTAAAGACAGGTCTTCTTTAACAAGAAGTTGTGAGACTTCTTATAATGTACAATCAGCCACTGACAGGAATTGCTGCAGGGTGTTTCTGTAAGGGACAATGAATCTCCTGCCTGTTTCCAGACAAGGTACTTCTAAAAGCATCCAGAGTCTGATTACCATCTCCTGTAAAGACAAACAGATATAATGGCCATCCCATCTTGAGAGATCCTGTTTGTAATGCCTAAACAGACTTGTGGACTCTGTTTTCCACTTGGAATATACAAAGAAGTTAAAAACTAGCTGACAGAGTTGCCCCAGTCTGTGCTGGAAGCTTTTCGCACTCAATGTACGGGACACAGTAACAGAAGCAGCCAGCACTGCCCCCTCCGAAAGCTTGTGTGGCATTTGCTACCAAATAAACCTGTTGGACTTTAACCTGGTGTTGTTAAAACTCTTACTGTATTTACCCCAGTCCAACACCGGCATCTCCTCATCATGAGGAAGTCAACCCTGCCAACAAAATGTTTGCAGCTGGAAAGAGAACTGAAATTTCTCTGCGAAATTACAGAACACTGGAAAAAAAGAACCAACTATTTCCTTACCGAGTCAATTCTACTGAAATCAAATCATAACTGCCAGACTCTTCCATCATTGGCTCCTCAGGAGTTGAGGACTGTTCCATGTATCCTTTTATATATATATTTACTTACTATTGCATTCAATTCTCACTTCTAATCTGTATGAATGTACATGCATGTTTTAAAATATTTTTTCTCCTCTTTTTAGCAGTTAATAAACTTACTCTATCTTTAACTGAAGAAAGCCTGCATAAATTGGCTCCATTTTAAACATAACTTTTGAGTCTGGATAAGGTACCCACAGGGAAGGGAACCTTGTTAGATTAAACCTTGTTGCTACCAGCAGAGGGGGCTGAATAAAGGCAGGATCAGTCATCCCTCCTCACGAGAGTATATAATAATTTGAAGGTATCACTAATGGACAGTGACAAGTCAAGGAGTCTCACCCGGATCAACAAAATTGGGGAACTACCTCTTGACTCTCCAAAGCCTGTCCACCATCTACAAGGCACAAAAGGTAGGAGTCTGATGGAATACTCTTCACTAACCTGAATGAGTGCAGTTCCCAACGACACTCAAGAAGCTCCATCCAGGACAAAGCAGCCCATTTGACCAGCACTCCATCCACTGCATTAAACATTCAGTCCATCCAGCAGCAGTGCAGTGTATGCCATCTACAAGATGCACTCCATCAACTTGTCAAGGCTCCTTCAACAGCACCTTCCAAACCTGCAACCTCTACCACCAGGACAAGGGCAACAGATACTTAAGAACACCACCACCTGCAAGTTCCTCTTCAAACCACACACTTATGACTTGGAACTTCATTCTCGCTTCACTCTGTTGTATGGGGCACATTACAGCATTTTCTGGGTGTTTTAGGCATTGCTTTCTGAAATTGGTCCAGTTTACAGTGAGAGTTGTAGTAGTGACCCATCACCGAATGGTGACAGCATGGGGGGCATACAGCCTATCATGCCTGCAGCAGCTCTCTTCAAGAACAATACAGCTAGCCTGATGTCCCTATCACTTCCCTATAGCCCTGTTTTTGTTCTCCCTCTGTTTAGGTGCTTATTTAAAGACACGATTGAATCCACCCCCAGCATATTCCCAGGCAGTATATTCCAGCTCTAAAGCACTCTTTGGATTAAACAGTCTTTTCCTTATGTCGCCATTGCTGCTTTTGCCATTCACCTTAAATCAACATCCTCTGCCAAAGGCATTTTTTCTCATTTACCTGACCGAGAACTCTCATTACGTTGAATGCGACTATCAAAACTACTCTCAGCCTTCCATTTTCTAAGAACAACCTAAGCCTTCTGCAATCTACCATGCTGCTTTTTCCGAGAAATTACATGACTTCAGCTCGATGACCAGGAAGTTAAGAGTTCCTTTGTTTTCTTGAGTTAAAGTAAAAACAAAATGCTGCTGCCAAGCTGTAAACACTTGGCCTGGGTGAAGTTCTCGCTGAGCAGTTTTTTCAAACTCAATGCGCTTGTGTGTGCATATTGAGAGCCAACTGTAAAGGAAGATCTCCCCCCACCCACCCCCCATATTCCCTGTAGTCCAGCATATCTGTTCACCTTCAGCAGAAAATTCACATCTCAAAATAACTTGTCTGTATTGAAAGCCAGCGAAACTGTGATAAGCAAGACTTGAAGAATGAGGTTCACTGACGATTCATCCAAAGGATGAGCATACAACTGCTTTGCAAGTTGTTTTAAAAGTTTCATTTCATAATTATTGAGAGTTTATCAAAAGCCTGGTTAAGATCTACTTATTCTAGGTCTAGCAGTAGCAAAGGTATACAATTGGCCGTTTTGGTGAGTAAATTAAACATTGCTGTGCCCTGCACACTTGCAGGATTTTGAAATGTAGACAACAGATGATTGGAAACAGATGATTCCATCATGGCTGATATTTTTCTCATCCCCCATTCTCCTGCCTTTCCCCCATCCATATTCTCCTGCCTTTTCCCCATAACTGCAGATCCCCTTATCTGTCTTAAAGACACTCAATGACCTGGCCTTCTGCGGCAAAGAGTTCCACAGATTCACCTCTCTCTGGCTGAAGAAATTACTCATCTGTTTTAAAGGATTGTCCCTTTAGCCTGAGGTTGTACCCTTTGGTTCTAGTTTTTCCTACTAGTGGAAACATCCTCTCCACATCCACTCTATCCAGGCCTCGCAGTATCCTCTAAGTTTCAATAAGATACCCCCTCATCCTTCCAAACTCCAATGAGTACAGACCCAGAGTCCTCAACCGTTCCTCACACAAGCTCTTCATTCCAGGGATCATTCTTGTGAACCTCCTCTGGACCCTTTCCAAGGCCAGCACATCCTTCCTTAGATATGGGGCCTAAAACTGCTCATAATACTCCAAATGGGGTCTGACTAGAGCCTTATACAACATCAGTACATCCCTGCTCTTTTATTACATGATATGAATGCTAACATTGCATTCGCCTTCCTGTCGACTGAACCTGCACGTTAACCTTAAGAGAATCTTGAACAATGACTCCCAAGTCCCTTTGTGTTTCTGATTTCCTAAGCATTTTCCAAACAAAGAACAAGACAAAGAAAATTACAGCACAGGAACAGGCCCTTCAGCCCTGCACTGACTATGCTGCCCAACTTAACTAAAACCCTTTACCCTCCCGGGGGCCATATTCCCATCCTATTCATGTATTTGTCAAGACGCTCCTTAAAAGTCACTACCGTATCTGCTTCCACTACCTCCCCCGGCAACGAGTTCCAGGCACCCACTACTCTGTGTAAAAAAATCTGCCTTGTATATCTCCTTTAAACCTTGTCCCTCACACCTTAAACCTGTGCCCCCTAGTAATTGACTCTTCCACCCTGGGAAAATGTTTTTGACTATCCACTCTGTCCATGCCTCTCAATCTTGTAGACTTTTATCAGGTCGCCCCTCAACCTCTGTCATTCCAGTGAGAACAAACCAAGTTTCTTCAACCTCTCCTCATAGCTAATGCCCTCCATACCAGGCAACATCCTTGTAAATCTTTTCCGTACCCTCTCCAAAGCCTCCACATCCTTCTGGTAGTGCAGCGACCAGAATTGAACACTATATTCCAAGAGCAACTTAACTAAGGTTCTATAAAACTGCAACATGACTTGCCAATTTTTAAACTCAATGCCCCAGCCAATGAAGGCAAGCATGCTGTATGCCTTCTTGACTACCTTCTCCACCTGCATTGCCACTTTCAGTGACCTGTATACTTGTACACCCAGATCCCTTTGCCTATCAATACTCTTAAGGGTTCTGCCATTTATTGTATATTTCCTATCTGTATTAGACCTTCCAAAATGCATTACCTCACATTTGTCCAGATTAAACTCCATCTCCATCTCTCCGCCCAAGTCTCCAACCGATCTATATCCTGCTGTATCCTCTGATGGTCCTCATCGTTATCTGCAAATCCAACCTTTGTGTCATCCACAAACTTACTAATCAAACCAGTTACATTTTCCTCCAAATCATTTATATATATTACAAATAGTTGGCTCTATTCTTTCTCCACAGATGCAGTCAGACCTGCTGAGATTTTCCATTTTTGTTTCAGATTCCAGCATCCACAGTATTTTGCCTTTAACAGGTGATTGGATGTCGATTAATACTAACTGGTAAAGGATAAAAGATACCATGTTTATATATTAATAAATAAAATGGCTTTGATAGTCAGTGACTTAGTGCCTTTATTACTTATGGATTTCACTGTTCTAATGTATTTCCAACATGATACTCGCTGCAAAGCTGTCATCTGAAACACTATTGCCCATATCCTTCCACCAAGGTCTGACCTACCATGGCTCCTGTTTAAGCAACACCTTCATTTTAAAATTCCCATCCTCGATTTCAAACATCTCCCGTTCTCCTCAAATTCTGGGTGCCGAAATGTCCTAATTTTAATTGTTCTACCATTGACATTTGCCTTCAACTGCCTGTGGGTCCTCAAGTTATCCAAATGTGCTCCTTTCCTCCTTCAATACTCCTCTTAAAACCTACCTCGGTAACCATGATTTTGGTCATCTATTTCCTTATTTATATTGGTATCAATGTTTTATAATGCCCCTGCAAAGGATCTTGGAATGTTTCATGTTAAAAATTGCTGTATTGTGAAACCTCTTAAAAAGTCAAATCACAGGGTTTGGTTGGGAAAATTGATACATATACTAAATAGGAATGGGCAAGTGCAAGTTTGTGACAGGACAAGAGAATAGAACAGGTGAAGAAAAGCTTCTCTAATATGAGGTATAACTTTTGACCTGGCCTAAAAATGCATTCACTGGAATACTACTGGACATGTCATTATTTTCTTTCATCAGTTTCCACTATTATCCATTGCAGAGGGTTATGTACACAGTCCTGCCACTGATTATGCCTCGTTCAAGGCTTACACATTGTAAAAAATCGATTTTAAACATAACAGATACTTCCCTTATAAAGTTCAACTTAAGATAAAATTAATGGGTAGTGTGTAGAAAAAGATGCTACAAACATTAGCTATTTTAAAAGTAAGTAGGTTCAACTCCACTATTAACATTTTTTTACTATAGCAATTTATTGCTAGTTCATTTTGACATACATACCCAAGACAAAGCAGTATGGTAATATTAGCATTGAGTTATAAGTGGGACAAATGGAAGCTAGTTTAGTATCACATCATTGCACTTTCTTCACACTTAGTGGCATTTTTTCCCCCAAGAATGTCAAGTTGCAAGTGGATTTGACTGCATTTCTAACAATAATCCATTTATTTGACTGATAAAAACAACTTTACTTATCATTATTACATTGAATCTCTTCTTCCCATTGGAGATATTTTCGTCTGAATTTTCTGAGGGGTGACAATCAGCGTGGGGTGTGTGGTGGTGGACTGGCGGGTCCATATGTGTGTGTGCATCAGTCCAAATGACTGAGGTCATACATTGTCTTAGTTACCCAGGAGTTAGATTCGGATCTTTCTATCTAATTTTTGCTGCATAACTATTCAGGTAAGTAAACTTTAACTGTTCGAAGTCTCCAATTCTAACTTAGAATTGGAGAGCTTTTTGAAGGACTCCTTGGAGCAGAATTGCCCATCAGAAGTTCAAACTTCCCAGGCAATTATCACAGAAATGTTGCCAAGGGGTCCCATAGCATAACTTGTGGGGGATACATCTGGCTCTGACTATCTGCAGAGTGGAAGAGCTAGACCTTTATCTTGCCAGCTATCAAGCACTGCACAAATAACCAGAATGCCTGGATAACAGAGCATTCATTAACTCACGCATACTACTCTCAATGTGATTTAATGTTGTCTTTAACATAGTCACTCAGCATTTAACATATATTTACAAAGCTTTTTTAAAAAGAAACTCTTGACATCGATAGTACTGTTACAAATGGCTTTTATTGCATATTTCATGTGCTCTTCATTTATTTTCCAGGCAGGAGGATACCATCATACTGGAAAAAAAAACATAACATTAACCAAAGATTGCACTAAGTAGTTTGCCAAACTGATTTCAGTTAAGTTGGTTTTTAGACATGCTTAACATATTAATCCTCACCCAAATGCTCTCAAATCTCTGGCTCAGTTCCAAAGTGCTATCTATAATGTTGAAGCTTATGTAATTACTTATAAACTTGAAAGAGGCATGTCCTCTATTTTAAGAATTGCAGATGAAGTTTACTGTACACCCATATCACATTTCATTCATAAACAGCATCAGAAACCCAAATATTATTCAATACAAGAAACACAAGAGATGGTAAAGCTATATACAGGGAAAAATATAGGTAAATTTAATGAGACCAACTGAGTTCCCAATGTCAGACAGAGGGAAAATGGCAGTCACTCATGACAAAGTGAATCAGAACAGGGCAATCACCCAGTATCCCATGTCGGCAGTATACAGGTAGCAAGTCACTGGGAGCAGGGGGAATTACTCTTCAGGAAGTATTTGATAGTTAATAGCTTTTCCCACGGGTAGCTATTGAAAAAGTCACTTATTCCCAATTTACTAAATTCTAAACATAAATGTTTGTTCCAGATTAGTGTTAGTTTTTTTTGAAAAACTGAAACTCCACTTCATTTATGTTTCCCATCTCTGGCCACTATTTTTTTGGTCAGTGCTAATATCTGGAGCTTCAACATTTGACTGCCGGCCAAAAGGTCAATGTGGTTCTTCAGATTAATACAGGAGCAGCGATCCATTAACGGTCTGATGCATATAAATAATTTCTGTGACAGTTGATCACACACACAGGTTAAATCGCTGAACATCAAATCTTAATTACACTCTGCTGGAAAAACAATGCAAAATGTAATTCTGGAATTCAAACCGAGGAATGAATTTGTCTTCAAAAAAAGATCCCAATAGGATCTTATAGATGAGCAAGGCCATTCCTCCCCTCCTCCCGAAAATAAATAAAACCCATAAACGCTTAAAATTTAACCCCGTCAGTTGAATCCTAGATCACAACCCCCATTTAATCACCAATCCTTTAACTGATCCACTATTTGGGGGGGGTGGTCTGAAAGTTTTGAAACCTTTTAATATATTCTGCAGCCTTCTTGGAAATCTAACCATTTTAAGCAAAGTAAAACTGAAGACAGAGATGGCATACAAATATGCAAGATCCAGTTATAAATTGATCGCTTGTACTTTCCCGAAAACACAAAGACTGAAAGCCAGTCTAGACAAGAGATGCATCAAAATCAGAGACACTGCTTACTTTCTGCTGAAACCACCTCATTGACTCCTCCTTGGAAATTTTGTGTTTTGACCCAATGCGTCCCCGTTTCACCTTTTTATCGGAAATGCTGAAACCAGGCCGCCCCATGACCTATGAATTACAAACAAAATCATAAAACAGAAACATGACTGGGTACGAATTCTAACTTCAGTCTACCTCATTACCACAGAATAAATCACAATATCCTGAAGCAATAGACAATGTTGCAGAATCGTCTGTATTTAGAATTGCTCTGAAACAATTTGTTCAAGGAACTTGGTTGCTTTTAAAGGAATACCGTTCTGCAGCCAGGACCATGGAGCTTCAGCTAGCTACACCACTGTTCCTCATTAACCATTCAAATGTGCAGTTAGCCTTACTATAAATAGTTATATTGCAGAGAACTGTTAACCTGAAGGGGATTATGTGGCCTGTTCTGAAATCTACCTGACAACAGGCCAGGGAAAACATTATCAAGTCCATTGTAAAGGATGTAATAACAGAGCACTTAGAAACAGATGATATAATCAAACAGAGTCAGCATGGCTTCAAGAAGGGGAAATCATGCCGAAGAAATTTGAGAAATTTTTTGAGGTGGCAATCAGCAGGATAAAGGGGAGCAAGTAGATGTAAATAATCTATAAAGTATCGCACATGAGGCTTTTTAATAAGATCCATTAACATGGATAGAGGACTTGCTAACTAATAGAAGGCACAGAGTTGGGATTAGAGGGGCATTTTCAGGATGGCAGCCTGTAACAGTGGAGTGCTACAGGGATCAGTGCTGGGGCCATAATTATTTACAATGAATAAGTTGGATGGGGGAAATGAATGTACTATTGCCAAATTTGCAAATGGCAAAAATATAAGTGGGAAGGCAAGTGGTGTGGATGACACAAAGAATCTACAGAGGGATATGGACAGGTTAGATGAGTGGGCAAAAACTCAGTAGATGGAATATAATGTAGTAAAGTGTGAAGTTATGCACTTTGGTAGGAAGAATAAATGAGCTGAATATTATTTAAATGGAGAATGACTGCAAAAAGCTGCACACAGAGGGATTTGTGGGTCCTCATGCATAAATCACAAAAAGTTCAACAGGGAAGGAATGTTCACCTTCACTTCAAAGGGATCCAAAGATGTGTGGGTTAGGTTGATTGGCCAGGTTAAAATTGTCCCTGAGATGCGTAGTTAGAGGGATTAGCGGATAAATATGTGGGGGTAGGGCCTGGGTGGGATTGTGGTCGGTGCAGACTCGATGGGCCGAATGGCCTCCTTCTGCACTGTAGGATTTCTATGATTTCTATGATTGGAGTATAAATATAGGAAAGTCTTGCTAAAACTATGCAACGGCACTAGTTAAGACCACATATGGAATACTGTGAACAGTTTTGGTCCCCTTGTCGAGAGTGGTTCACTAGGTTGATTCCACGTATGGAGGGATTTTATTTCAAGGAAAGGTCGAGTAGGTTGGGGCTGTGCTCTTTGGAGTTCAGAAGAATGAGAGGCAACCTTATTGAGACATATAGAATTCTCCAACGACTTGAAAGGTAGATGCCGAGAGGCTGTTTCTCCTTGTGGGAGTGTCTAGGACCAGAGGACATAATCTCAGAGTAAAGGGTTTCCCATTTAAGACAGATGAGGAGGATTTTTTTCTTTTAGTGAATCTGTGGAATTCTTTAGCGCACAGGGGTATAGACGTTCGAGATGTTCAAGGCTGCGATAAATCGATTTTTAACCATTAAAGGAATCAAGGGTTCATAGAATCATACAGTGCAGGAGGCCATTTGGCCCATCGAGTCTGCGCCGACCACAATCCCACCCAGACCCTATAACCCCTTGTATTTATCCTAGCTAGTCCCCCTGACACTAAGGGCAATTTAGCATGGCCAATCAACCCAAGTTGCACATCTTTGGCGATTAGGGGCCTACAGTGGGAAAGTGGAATTCAGGATTATTACATCAGAATAGTCTTGATCTCAATGAATCATTGAATAGACTTGATGGGCCAAATGGCCTACTTCTGTTCCAAAGTCTTATGGTCTTTATAGCTGACCCAGGTTGTTTTGCCAGGAAGCAGGTGTAAGGTATTCACACTTGGGAGATGATGGCAGCAGCATTTGTTAATAGTGGTTAGTGTGATGGTATTCAAAGTCTCAGGAAAGTTGAGAAAGCAGAGAATGTCAGGTCTTAAACAGTAATACTTTAAACTGTCCATATAATGCAAAGATTGTGATCTCAAGGATAGCTAATCAGCAATTCCATTGGATTTGAAGCCAATGAAGACTTTGCCACAAAGGTGGGCTTTGAGAGGGGAAGAGTCTATAAGCAATCTCTGCACGCACAGTCTAGAATCCAGGAGAGAAGGAGCAGCTGAAGGTCAAAAGTTTCTACTGTTCATTGCACAGGAATGTGGGTTAGGGCTCGCACTTGGATTGAAAAGACCAAATTAGTGAGAATTTGAAACAAGACTGAAAAGATTTGCCTCGCTTGCGTTAGAGAATCACCAGGAAAAAACCCTCACCATGAAAGTCAGTTCTGGAGTTAAAGGTTACCGGCCTAGGAAAGGAAAAGAACGGAAATAAAACCTTGGGTGTTAAGAATCACTTTGGCTTGTATTCAAGAAAACCATGCGACTACTTAAGGGACAGCATAAAGCTTATCTGTGAAGTGAGCTGCTCAGTTGTGTTAAAAAGTTAAAACGAAAAGTTATAGTCTGTAATCTGAAGTACAGGTTGCCTCTAAAGAGTGTTTAGTCAACAGCGTCAAATTTCTTTTTTTAAAGCAATCGGTCTCTATGAGGATCATATCATTTACAAATCTCAGCATGTCACTCACCACATAGAAATCCAGACCATAAATTCCAATACTAGGGTCATATTTGATGCCCAGATCAATGTGTTCCTGGATCCCAAAGCCAAAGTTGCCAGTGTTACAGAAGTTGCTCTTCCTCAGTTCATATTCCCGAACCTGAACAAAAAGTTGTTACATTTATATAGACCGGAAGCAAAATTTAAATGAATTCCAGGTGAGAAGCTTTGGTGTGAAGGAACAGATCACTTTTATTTCTGCTCCCAGTATCAACATCAAATGCTCACAGCTCCCATATATCACAGCCAGAAGCTATTTACATATCCCTTTACATAAATCTATCCAAAAGGTAAACATGCTGCCCAAGCCACAAACACATCTTGGATCCCAGATATGACCTCTGATTTGGTTCTTCTCAGCTCGGGTGGCTGTGGGGACACCATCATTAGTCTTGGTTTCCTGGGTGGTGCAGGAAGTTGGAGCAGGAAAGTAAGCCAAGATCTTTGTGCTTTACTCGGACTGATAAACAAGTGAAGATGTTTGAAAGGTAGCTGGGGACAGGACAAGATGCGTACAATGCCTCCCATGAACCAAACACCCTGTTTATGCTCACTATCTAGGCGTTCCACACAAAGATAAAGCACAAGGAACTGCTGGCCCCTATGAAACTGCACCTCAATGAGTGAAAATTGTTTGGGGTGGGGAGGAAATAAAATGGATAGGAGAAAGCTGAACATTCTATCTCAATAGCTTTACAATGCACAATTCAGATCAGCAATTTCCATGTGTCACTTTCTATTCTCCCATGAAAAGAGATTGCTAACTAATTACATACAAAATCAATACCTGGGTAATATTCAGATTTGGGCTGCTAAATGACAAGTAACATTTGTGCCACAAGTGCCAGGCAAGGACCATCTCCAACAAGAGGCAATTTAACAATTTTGCCTTGAAATTCAATGGCATTACCATTGATGATATTCCTACTATCAACATCATGGCGGTTACCATTGGCCAGGAACTGAACTGAAGCAGCCATATACATACTTCTGCTGCAAGAACAGGTCAGAGGCTGGGAATTCTGTGCAAGTAACTCACCTCATGACTCCCCAAAGCTCATTCCCCATCTACAAAGCCAAGTCGAGACTGTGAGGGAATATTCCCCATTTGTCTGGAGGAGTGCAACTCCAATAACACTCAAGAAACTCAATACCAGCCAGGATGAAGCTGTCCACTTGACTGGTACCCTACCCACATTTACCTTCAACATTTACTCCCTCCACCACTGACACATATTGGCAGCAGTGTACTGTCTGCGAGATGCACAGCAGCAATTCACTATATTCCTTCAACAGCACATTCCAAACTAGTGATGTCACCTACGATAAGGCAGCAGATGGATGGAAACACCACAACCTTTCAAGCTTTTCTCCCCCCTGTCCCCAAGCCACATACAATCCTGACTTATAGAGTCACTGACGTTTACAGCATGGAAACAGGCCCTTCGGCCCAATTTGTCCATGCCGCCATTTTTTTAAACCCCTAAGCAAATCCCAGTTGCCCACATTTGGCCCATATCCCTCTATACCCATCGTACTATCTAAATGCTTTTTAAAAGACAAAATTGTACCCGCCTCTACTACTACATCTGGCAGCTTGTTCCAGACAGTCACCACCCTCTGTGAAAAAATTGCCCCTCTGGACACTTTTGTATCTCTCCCCTTAAACCTGTGCCCTCTAGTTTTAGACTCCCCTACCTTTGGGAAAAGATATTGACTATCTAGCTGATCTGTGCCCCTCATTATTTTATAGACCTCTAAGATCACCCCACAGCCTCCAACGCTCCAGAGAAAAAAGTCCCAGTCTATCCAGCCTCTTCTTATAACTCAAATCATCAAGTCCTAGTAGCATCCTAGTAAATCTTTTCTGCACTCTTTCTAGTTTAATAATATCCTTTCTATAATAGGGTGACCAGAACTGCACACAGTATTCAAAGTGTGGCCTTACCAATGTCTTGTACAACTTCAACAAGACGTCCCAACTCCTGGAACTATATTACTGGACTTGGAACTATACTATTGTTCCTTCATTGCTACTGGGTCAAAATTTTGGAACTCCCTAACACATGGACTGCAGCAGTTCAAGGCAGCTTATTTCCAGAGAGGTCGTCTGTACCTTCGCTTTGGACTGGATTAAAATTTGATTTCCAAATTGAACACTATGAAATCATAGTGTGATCATCAACACGCATCAACCCAGTATAACTCCAACTGACAACTGCTCAAAGCTTATTAAAACAATTACACAGTAAGAAGTCTCACAACACCAGGTTAAAGTCCAACAGGTTTATTTGGTATCACGAGCTTTCGGAGCTTCATCACCTGATGAAGGAGCGGCGCTACAAAAGTTTGTGATACCAAATAAATCTGTTGGACTTTTAACCTGGTGCTGAGAGACTTCTTACTGTGCCCACCCCAGTCCAACGCTGGCATTCTCCACATCATTAAAATTATTACAAGATAAGAATGTCTTCATGATGAATCACTGTTCTCCCATGACAGTAAGTACAACTGTTTGACTTGCTGTCTTTGCTTATCTCTCAGTTGAACTTGGTCATCAAATTCATCAAAAATGTAAATCATGTATCTATAAACAGCTCACCTTTAGACCCTTCTCCAAAATTTCCTCAGCTTTGGCTCCACGGATTGTGCAATGAACGGCAATTTTCTCATTTCTTCGAATCCCAAACGATCGCACAGTATAGCGAGCTGTTGGGGAAATAAGCAAGTTTGAACATTTGCTACCATTACGCTCTCAAAATGCGGAGCATCTGCTCCTTCCAGGACAAGGAGGACAGGTTCAACCAAAGTACCCTAAAAAACCAGGGTGTACCAAACAACCTACTGAAAAACTCATTCACTAATAAACCTGAAGTACATTGGAAAAGAATTGAAGATTTAAATTTTTTGATTCAATCTTAAATTCAATTAAATCAAAGCGCAAAAAGCCATTTGGCTCATTATGCGTACAAAATTGGACACATCACTAAAAGTTTATAAACATTTAGCATAGAAGACTCCAGGGGAGAGGGTGGTGTAGTGATAATGTCACTGAACTAGTAATCCAGAAGCCCAGGCTTAAGTTCTGGGGAGATGGGTTCAAATCATAGTCTAAGTAATGCTGACCATAAAACGGAGAACAGTACAGCACAGTACAGGCCCTTCGGCCCTCGATGTTGTGCCGAGCTTTGTCCATAAAACCGTCAACTTTTGTAAATACCCCTACGATTCGCTAACAGATCCTTACCCAGTCTGGCCTGTGTGTGGCTCCAGACCCACAGCTGATGACTCTTAGCTGTCCCCTGAAATAGCCAACAAGTATTCAGTTCAAGGACAATTGGGGATGGGCAACAAATATGCTGGCCTTGTCAGTGATGCCCACAACCCCAGAACAAATAAAGGAATAAAAATTCAGTATGCTTTAATAGCTTTGTCAAATTATCCTGCAATATGTAGGTACACCTTCATATACCTGTCCCTGAATATGCTTTAAAATTGTACTATTAAATTTATATTGCCTCTCCTCATATTTCTTTCCAAAATACATCACTTAACACCTACCTTAAACTCACCCCTCAGAGGTATACACAAACCTTGTACCAGTGTCAATTTTCTTATACACAAGAGCCATATTATGACCCTTAACCAGATTGTCAAATGGGCCTTTCTCATCATGAATGGAGGCATAACTGCTGTAAACTCATTCTATTCAACACTTGTGATATTATCTAAGAATTTTGTCCTGCACAAGTTGCATTTTAAACCAGAATCAGGTTCAAAGCTACTATCTAATTTTGTTCGAAACATTCTGACCTGATGGAAAGTGAGTATTAACCTTTAGAAAACACTGGGGTCTGGCCAGTGAGTTGCTCCAGCACTTTAGCAGCTCTGGTGAGTCTGTCACCACTTTCACCTACACAGATATTCAGACATAGTTTCCTGATGCGGAGCTCACGCATAGGATTTTCCTTCTTTTCACCCTGAAACAAACCAATAAAAACATCATGAATAAAATATGACAACGTCTGTTACAACAAGCACTATTTCACTCCAGTTTCCCACAACCAACCTATTCAAAATGAGGACTCAGGAGAATTACCTGTGGCAATGGGAATCTGGCCAAGCAGCCGGTCCGGAATCGAATGTGACTGAGGATGGGAAAAAGAAACCCAGAGTAGGAAAGGGCCAAGGGGTCCTGCAGTGACAGTTGTATAGATCACCATGACCAAACTGAACAAGGGAAAATAGTCTTGGGGAGGGCCTCCTCCTGATCTTTGTTTCCTTATTCTAAGATAATTAAGAGTGTGCATGGTGATCATCTTTGCCCAATAGAAAACCTCCTAAACATTGCACTCACCTAACTGGGTCTCTTCTGGCAATGACTCAGCCTCCAGCCAGATTTCCCCAGCCAGGTCTTACCCCAGGAGTAAATGAGAAGGACACTGCCTACCTGTGACCCTTGGTCACCTGGAAGGTTGCTGAAGATGAAATGTGGTTGGATTAACTCCCAAATTTTCCACATTGGTTAGCCACTCCGCAAAAGGAGCTTTCAAGTGTCAGTTTTCAAAATTCCTCACACTGTGTTGCATTGCATTTACATCAATGGAAAATGAGTTGCATCCACTGAAGATTTCAGAGAAATATTTAAACCAAGATTTTCTGGGTCAGCTCACTGTGCATTAATTGAAGTAGTGAATGGTGTCAAACAAGTGCAAAATGGGTGAAAGCTCCAATAACACCCGAGAAGCTCGACATCACCCAGGGCAAAGCAGCCCACTTGATGGCATCCATCCACAACCTTCAACATCCACTCCCTCCACCACCAATGCATAGTGGCAGCATTGTATACCATCTACGAGATGCACTGCTCTGACCCACCTTTGACAGCACCTTCAAACCCACGACCTCTACCACCTAGGACAAGGACAGTAGACACGTGGGAACATCACCACCTTTCAAGCTCCCCTTCAAGCCACTCACCATCCAGATCTGAAATATATCATTCCTTCACTGTTGCTGTGTCAAAATTTGGAACTTCCTAACAGCACTGGGTATTCCCATAACACGCGGACAATAGTAGTTCAAGGTGGTGACTCACCACAATGTTCTCTGCTCTTGTCAACACCCACATCCCGTGGGAAAACTGAAAAGCTGCTGGATGCATTGTAACAGGTAACATTGCAACAAGTGAGAACCAAGTTGAAAATAAAAAGTTCAGGAGGGGTATTAAAAAGGGGCAAAGCGAAATTAAGAGACATAAAACATACAACTTTTAAAAATCCAAAAGCTTTCTATAAGCATATAAATAGTAAAAGGGTAGAACGAGAGGTCGGGCCAAAGTGGGACACACACAGACAGGGAGCATGTATACTCACTGCATTGAGTACTTTTCACCTGCCTTTTCCATGAAAATGTTACCAAAATGAAAGTGGAGACAGTTGAGACAGTGAATGGAGCATAAATTGATAAAGAGAATGTATTTGAAAGGTTAGCTGTATCTAAAGTTGTTAGGATATCAGGACTGGCAAAAATGCATTCTGTGTGAAGCAAGGATGGAAATTCCAGAAGCACTGGCCATAATCTTTCAATTCTCCTTAGATTCAGGGGTGATGCCAGAGGACTGAAGAATTAATGATGCATTGGATAAATTCAGCAATTACAGGTCAGCCAGTTTAACCTCAGTAGTGGGAAACTCGTAGAAACAATAATCCAAAACAAAATTCAGTCACTTGGACAAATGTGGATTAATTAAGGTAAACCAATATGGATTTGTTGAAGTGTTTGATGAGATTTTTTTTGATTGGGCTTTTGAAAAAAATGCAGCAAGTGGCAATGACCTGGAACTCGCTGCCTACAAGGGTGCTGGCAGTGAGACAATGAATGATTTCAAAGCAAACCGAATGGACACTGGAGGGAAATAAACTAGCAGTGGGTTGAATGACTTCTTTCTGTGTTGTAAAGATTCTATAGGTAGAAAATTTAATAAGGGTAACTGCAACGATGCGATGTATCCAAAAGGTACTTCATGAAATGCCACAAGACAGGCTTGCCAGCATGGCTAAAGCCTATGGAATAAAAGGGACAGTGACAACGTAACATGAAGGTGGCTGATGACAGGAAAGAGAGCATTGGTGAAGGGTTGTTTTTTTGATTTCTTTTTAGGGTGGGAGGTGAAGGTATACAGTGGGGTTCCCTGGAATCTGTACTAGGATCATTGCTTTATATTCCTGACCGAAACTTGGGGGGTATAGGCACAATTTCAAAATTTGCAGGTGACAAAACTTGAATGTATTGTGAACCACGCAGAGGATAGTGACAGACTTTCAGGAAGACATAGGTTGGCTGGTAGAACGCGAGAACATGTGGACAGATCAGCGAAGCTGGGTCCGTTGTCCTTGGAGAGGAAATTTGATAAAGCTGTTCAAAATCATGAGGTGCCTAGACAGAGTAGAGAGAAACTGCTCCCATTGGTAAAAGGGTTGCGAACCAAAAGGTACTAATATAATGTGATTGGCAAAAGAACCAAAAACGACACGAGGAAAAACGTTTTGCACAGCAAGTGGTTACAACCTGGAATGCAGTCTCCTGGAGGCAGATTAAATCATGGCTTTCAAACGGGGAATTGGACAAGCACCGGAAGAGGCAAAATTTTCAGGGCTACAGGAAAAGAATGGAGGAGTGGGACCAACTGAGGTGCTCTTGGAATACGACAGGCTGAATGGCCTCCTTCTCTGCTGTTCTATGATTTTTTAAGTCACTATTTTCACAGTGCACAGCCACCTAACAATCCAAAACAAAGAACTTGACAGTTTAGACAGAACACTATTGCATAAATTGGTGATTTTGTACAAGTTCAATGCATAACACATCCCCAGCACAAGACAAGGCTTCACTCGTAATGAAAGTTGCAGTCAGAATCTGACTGCAATCTAACTAAACCCAGTACAAAATAAGAGTTTTGCCACTTGCAGAGTGAACAAATTTAACAAATTCAATAGAGAACCCATTCAGCGAAATAAAAATAAACCCAATTAATTTAGACCATTAATAGGAAATGTTTACTGTAGCAACACCAAAAAAAGCTTCCTAAATGTCTGTTTATTGCAACATATCACTTTCAAAAATGGGTCTTAGGGAAATATTTCTTTTAACACTTAATTCATTAAGTATTTCTCAAACTTTTCTAGTCAATTATATTTTCAATGCCAGACGTTTTATGAAAAGGACGCTGTAATTTACTATCTGGTCCAGTGTGCCATTCAGTCTAAAAGATGATAAAAGATACGGTGCCATTCACCAGTAGAGAATATGGCTGTTCACAAAGAAAGATTTGACAATAGCAACACACCAGTGAATATTTGACAAGTGATAATAAAACGTGCTGCTTTTAGTTTGGCAATAGGACAAACACTGGATACAAAAAGGAACTTTGCTGTTGGCCGTTTTAGTTAGTCATAGAGGTTTACAGCATGGAGACAGGCCCTTCGGCCCAACTTGTCCATGGCACCCAGTTTTTACCACTAAGCAAGTCTCAATTGCCCACATTTGGCCCATATCCCTCTATACCCATCTTACCCATGTAACTGTCCAAATGCTTTTCAAAAGACAAAATTGTACCCACCTCTACTACCACCTCTGGAAGCTCGTTCCAGACACTCACCACCCTCTGAAAAAAAATCCCCTCTGGACCTTTTTGTTATCTCTCCCCTCTCACCTTAAACCTATGCCCGCTGGTTTTAGACTCCCCTGCCTTTGGGAAAAGATATTGCCTCTCTACCTTATCTATGTCCCTCATTATTTTATAGACCTCGATAAGATCACCCCTCAGCCTCCTATGCTCCAGGGAAAAAAGTCCCAGTCTATCCAGCATGCTAGTAAATCTTTTCTGAACTCTTGTTAGTTTAATAATATCCTTTCTATAATAGGGTGACCAGAACTGTACACAGTATTCCAAGTGTGGCCGTACTAATGTCTTGTACAACTTTAACAAGACGTCCCAACTCCTGCAGTCAATGTTCTGACCAATGAAACCAAACATACCAAATACCTTCACCACCACCCTGTCCCGCCGTGACTCCACTTACAAGGAGTAATGAGCCCGTACTCTTAGATCTCTTTGTTCTATAACTCTCCCCAATGCCCTACCATTAACTGAGCAAGTCCTGTCCTGTTTCAATCTGCCAAAATGCATCACCTCACATTTATCTAAATTAAACTCCATCTACCATTCATTGGCCCACTGGTCCAATTGATCAAGATCCCATTGCAATCCTAGATAACCTTCTTCACTGTCCACCATGCCACCAATCTTACTAGTCATGATGTGGAGATGCCGGCGTTGGACTGGGGTAAACACAGTAAGAAGTTTAACAACACCAGGTTAAAGTCCAACAGGTTTACACGGCCTCAACCGGGATATTGGGTTCATGTCACACTATCTGTAACCCCCACAGAGTTTCACTGGCTGTCTTGGCTGGAGACAATACACATCTTTTTAGCCTGTCTTGATGCTCTCTCCACTCATATTGTTTTGTTTCTTAAAGACTTGATTAGTTGTAAGTATTCGCATTCCAACCATTATTCATGTAAATTGAGTCTGTGTCTTTATATGCTCTGTTTGTGAACAGAATTCCCACTCACCTGAAGAAGGGGCTTGCAGCTCCGAAAGCTTGTGTGGCTTTTGCTACCAAATAAACCTGTTAGACTTTAACCTGGTGTTGTTAAACTTCTTACCAATCTTACTAACCATGCCTCCTAAATTCTTATCCAAATGACAAATAACAGTGGACCCAGCACCGATCCCTGAGGCACACCACTGGTCATGATGTGGAGATGCCGGCATTGGACTGGGGTAAGCACAGTAAGAAGTCTAACAACACCAGGTTAAAGTCCAACAGGTAGTACACCACTGGTCACAGGTCTCCAGTTTGAAATCAACCCTCTACAACCACGGAATAGCCAAACTGATAGCCAAGTTCGTCTTCATCAATGACATGTTGAAGGCTCCGGAGGAGATGCCGTAGCTTCTCCGCTCCGGGGAAGTACTGGACGACGAAGGGTACTCTGTCCACCGTGTCCCGTGTTTGTCTTATGACGATCAGCACTGTTTGAGAGCACATTTCCACTCCATCTGACGAAGGAGCAGTGCTCCGAAAGCTTATGGTATTTGCTACCAAATAAACCTGTTGGACTTTAACCTGGTGTTGTGAGACTTCTTACTGTGTTCACCCCAGTCCAACGCCAGCATCTCCACATCATAGTAAATACCAACAGGCTGTGAACAAGGACTCAGAAGTGATGTGGACAGAAGGAGGTAGTGAGCTAGGGATCAACTTTGCTCAGACTTCCTATCTGGATCAGTAGACTATGGATTGAAATCCCATTTCAGCAACTGGAGGTTAACATACTGTTGACCATTACATCCTTCTGGTGCGAAACAACCCATTTGTCACTCAGGTGGAGTAAAAGATCACTGAGTAATCTTCAACCTGGTGCGTGGAGTTTGCCTCAGTTTCCTCAAAAGTATTTTTCAGCCAACATCACTAGAAAATATTATCGGGCACTACCATGTTGCTGTTTGTGGGAGCTTGCTGTGAACAAATTAGCTGCTACATTACCTACAATGATTACTTCAGAAACACATTAATGGTGAGCTCTTTGGGGATATGCAGAGGTCATAAAAGGTGCCACATAAAAATGCAAGTTCTATTTTCTTCTGAAAGTTCCCATCCAACCCAAGTTATCAATGTTATGTATTTAGCAAACTGAAAATCTCCAGTGGAATCACAGTTCAAAAGATGGTGGTTAGGTGCATTGGCTATGCTAAATTCTCCCTCAGCGTACCCAACAGCTGCCGGAATGTGGCAACATTGTAGTTTAACGTAAGCCTACGTGTGACAATAATAAACATAAAAAACTCTACCAGCCAAATGCCAACCTCTATTGTACAACTGTATTATTCAGCAAATAGGCTCATTTCCTCAGTAGTTTCAACCAGTGTTTCTACAGTGAAGGTGGATGGGATGAAAACACTGATCACGAAATCAAATCGACCACCGCCAGGGAACTAACTTACATCATTCCTGCACCGAAATTCAAAAATGTCAGCAACAGTTTTGCAAGGAGAGTAATAAACCCTGGCAGGCAGTGTGTTCTCCAGTCCTGTGAGCTGACACAAGCCGCGGCCTTGTCCATCCTCCCCAACCAGCAGCGAGGAGGATGGCGGCTCAGGCCGCGGGCCTGCCCCATCTCGTCTCACCGATAAATCTTACATTATCAGCGCTGCCGCGGGTTGTGAACACGGCAGATTAAAAGCTGCAGCCCGCTCCCCGTCACCACAGCCCACCACCGCTCACACAGGCAATCGTTACAGTGACCGATGGCGGCGGATTCAGTATCAATCGCCTCCAACAGCAACAAACTCACCGCCATTCCCTCAGCCGCTCAACAGCGAAAAGGCCGAACGGCCTATCGGGAAATGCTGACTCCGCCCGCCGCCGCGAGAGGCCCCGCCCACTGACAGCCCGCTCCTCCCAGCCCAGCACTCACAGCCCCAGTCGTCCCAGCCGGGTCCTCCCACCACTGACAGTTCCCAGAGCACAGACAGCCCAGTCCACCCAGCCCAGCACTGACAGCTCAGTCATCTCAACCCAGTCCTCCCAACACTGCCAGGCCTGTCTTCACAGCACTGTCAGCCCAATCAACCTCAAAGTGAAGGGGAGGAACTTCTTCACCCAAAGGGTTGTGAATCTGTTAAATTCCCTGCTCAGTGAAGCAGTTGTGGCTACCTCATTGCATGTTTTAAAGGCAAGGATGGATACATTTTTGAACAGTAAAGAAATTAAGGGTTATGATAAGTGGAGCTGAGTCCATGAAAAGATCAGTCATGATCTTATTGAATGGCAGAGCAGGCTCCAGGGGCCAGACGGCTTACTACCTGCTCCTAGTTCTTATGTTCAATCCTCTCAGCCCAGTCCTCCCAGCGCTGACAGCCCAATCCTCCCAGCAATTACAGACCCGGCCTCCCAGCCAAGTACTGACAGCCCCCTCCTCCCAGCCCAGTACGAACAACCCAGTCTTCCCAGACCAATCCTCCCAGCACTGACAGCCCAGTCCTCCCAGCAATTACAGTCCAGTCCTCCCAGCAATTACAGTCCAATCCTCTGATTACTGACAGCCCAGTCCTGTGAGGCAGCAATGCAAACCACTGTGCCAATGAACCACCCCAGTCCTTCCAGCACTGACAGTCCAGTCCTTCCAGCGCTGTTAGCCCGGTCTTCCCAGCACTGACAGCCCAATCCTACCAGTACTGACAGCCCAGTGCTCCAAGCCCAGTGCTCCCAGCACTGAGAGCATAGTCTTCACAGTACAGTCCTCCCAGCACTTACAGCCCAGTCTGCCCACCACTGACAGCCCGATCCTCCCAGCATTAACATCCCAGTCCTCTCTGCACTGACAGCCCCCTCCTCCCAGTCCAGCACTGACAGCTCAGTCAACCAAACCCAGTCCTCCCAGCACCGACAGCCAGTCCTCCCAGCACTGAGAGCCCAGTCCTCCCAACAATGACAACTCAGTCCTCCCAGCTCAGCTTTGACCAGTTCAGTCAACCAAGATTATTTATGTATTATTTATTCATTTAATGAAGTTCCTGTGAAAATCCCCTAGTCGCCACACTCTGTCACCTGTTTGGGTACACTGAAGGAGAATTTAGCATGGCCAATGCACCTAACCAGCACGTCTTTCGGATTGTCGGAAAAAACCGGAGCAACCATGCTTGCACGAGGAGAACATTCAAATTCCGCACAGACAGTGATCCAAGCTGGGAATTGAACCTGGTCCCTGGCGCTGTGAGGCAGCACTGCAAACCACTGTGCTACCGTGCCGCCCCGTCCTCTCAACACTAACAACCCAGTATTCCCAGCACTGACAACCCAATCCTACCAGCACTGACAACACAGTGCTCCCAGCCCAATGCTCCCAGAACTGAGAGCATACTCCCCACACCAAAAGAGAAAATGCTGGAAATTCTCAGTAGGTCTGGCAGTATCTGTAAGGAGAGAAAAGAGTGACATTTCGAGTCCAGATGACCCTTTGTTAAAGCTAAAAGACATAGAATGTGGGAGATATTTATACTGCAGGGTGAGGGGATGAAAGATGAGTCATAGCCACAGAAACCAAGGAAAAGGCTACTAATGGCAGTCCTTTCAGAGAATAGATGGCGTGAAAAGCCAAACAGCAGAAAAACTGAAATCAGAGTGTAAACTGTGGCAGATGAAGATGTGGGGTGGGGGGGGGGGGGGGGGAGGTGGGGGGGAGATGGATGGGAGAGAGGTAAAATTGAGAAAAGGGAGGGGAAGGGGAAACAAAGGGGGAGAAAAGGTAAGGAAAAGGGGATAAAATAGGGGGAAAAGTGGGGGGAAAATAAAAATAAAGAAAATCAAAAAATAAAAAGTAGAAAACAGTTAAAAAATTAAATAAAATGAAAACAAAAGAGTCGATGTGAGGTAGAGCTAATCATCTGAAGTTGTTGAATTCGATGTTGAGACCGGAAGCCTGTAATGTGCCTAGTCGGAAGATGAGTTGCTTTCCTCCAGTTTGTGTTGAGCTTCACTGGAACATTGCAGCAGGCCAAGGGAGCAGTCCTCCCAGTACTGACAACCCAGTCCTTCCAGCACTGTTAGCCCTGTTGCCCCAGCACTGACAGCCCAGTTCTCCCAGCACTGACAACCCAGCACTCCTAGCCCAATGCTCACAGTCCAGTCCTCCCAGTACTGACTGCCCAGTCCTCCCAGCCTGACAGCCCCAGTTATCTCAGCCCAGTCCTCCCAACACTGCCAGGCCAGTCCTCACAGCTGTGACAGCCCAGTCCTCCTAGCCCAGTCCTCCCAGCACTGTCAACCCAATCCTCTCAGCATTGTCAGCCCAGTCCTACCAACACTGACTCTCCTGCCCAGAGATTAAGCATCAGATTAGGGTGGTGTCAGTGAAGATTATGGGGGCATCGATGAAAGTTGCCGAGATGAGATTGAAATGGTATAGTCATCTGTTGTGGAGTAAGAGGGCAAATGTGGTAACGCGAGTGATGGAGATGGAACTGCCAGGAAGGAGAAAAGGGAGGCCTAAGACCAGATGGAAAGATACAGTGGCAAGCGACGTAAACACAGTGGGATTGGAAGAGGAAGAGGAATAGGTGACTGAAGAGAGGACATGGAGAAGGGTGTGGAGTAACCCTAATTAACATATGCAAAATCACTAAAAGAAGAAGGGGGAGGGGGGCAAGGGATTTGCAGATAATGCAGAAAAGCGGAGTTTTTGGGATAAAGGTTGAATGGTGGAGGCTTGAAGGTACAAATGGTTTACACCTGCTCCTATTTCTCACATTCTTATTTTCTGGGAACAGCCACAGACAACTTAATGCTCCAGGATCTGAAGCAGACAGACCTCATGCCTCCTGCAGGCAAACAATCCCAGTCCTTTAGCAGACAGACAACATAGTCTTCCAAGGCCAATGAGTCATTAAGATTATCTACTTTTATATGCTGTACGTTCTGAAAAAGAGACTATTTGTGTGTCTGTACATACATGACGTAGCGGTACTGTCACTGAAGCAAATTTTGGAGAGATGTAAAAACAAAGAGGGAATTTCAATTATTCTAATGTAGACTAGGGAAAAATCACTGGTAAAGAACAAAGAAAGGAGGAATTCCTGAAACACATACAGGAGAAGGTTCTTGATTAGAATATTCACAAATTTGATAGAATTTTTTGAGGAGGTAACTAAGTGTGTTGATGAAGGTAGGGCAGTTGATGTCATATACATGGATTTTAGTAAGACGTTTGATAAGGTCCCTCATGGTTGGCTTATGATGAAAGTAAGGAGGTGTGGGATAGAGGGAAAGTTGGCCGATTGGATAGGTAACTGGCTGTCTGATCGAAGACAGAGGGTGGTGGTGGATGGAAAATTTTCGGACTGGAGGCAGGTTGCTAGCAGAGTGCCACAGGGATCAGTGCTTGGTCCTCTACTATTTGTGATTTTTATTAATGACTTAGAGGAGGGGGCTGAAGGGTGGATCAGTAAATTTGTTGTTGACACCAAGATTGGTGGAGTAGTGGATGAGGTGGAGGGCTAAACTATAGGGTTCATGGTGGGAGATATAGGAAGGATGTCTGAGGTAGGTTCTTAACTCAGAGAGTGGTTGGGGTGTGGAATGGACTGCCTGCAGTGATAGTGGAGTCAGACACTTTAGGAACATTTAAGCGTTATTGGATAGGCACATGGAGCACACCAGGATGATAGGGAGTGGGATAGCTTGATCTTGGTTTAGGACAAAGCTCGGCACAACATCGTGGGCCAAAGGGCCTGTTCTGTGCTGTACTGTTCTATGTTCTATGTTCTATTCCCAATGTGGAAGGAAACAGTGAGGGATCTAATTGAGAGGAATGAAGTGGAGGAAAGGACAGCATGTTTGAGCAGAACACTATTAGAAAATGCTGATCACAATATCATTGGGTTTTTAAAAATATATAGAAAGGGACAAGGAATGATGAAGTGGAAAATAGTTGTTTGGTAATACAGAACTTGATTATTGCTGGAAAAAGTGACATGTTGTTGAAGCTTTTCATTTTGCACGACTGACTCAAAAATGCCAGGTTTCAAATGGAACAACAATTTATATTGCATGAGAAAAGGCATGCTGATTGGTTGGCAAGACCACACTGATTGTTCAAGATATTGCCATGGTGAATGCACCAGGGAGCTATTGTTCCTTATACTTCTTTTAATGAAAAAAAGTGCACCATCTGGATATTTTGCTTTTGCCTGCAGAAGATAGGCCCTGCATATGAATATATGTTGCTTCCAGCAAGCAGAAGTGAGCCATATTGAGAGTTGGACAGATAATCTTAAATTGGTTGTTAATGTAAGACTCAGCACACTTGAGATTGTTCAGCAAGAGCTGCCCAATTGCAGAATCTCATCTAACATTAGACAGTGTGTTCTAAGTTTTGCAAAAATGGAGTTGGTTGAGTCTGGTCAGTAATTTGCCTTTTGTGAACAGGCCAAAGGGACATGATATTTGATACAAACTGCTAGTCGTTAGGGCATTCGGCCTAAATATCTGACACCCTAGAATCCCTACAGTGCAGAAAGAGGCCATTCAGCCTATCAAGTCTGCACCGACCACAATCCCACCAGGCCCTATTCCCGTAACCCCACATATTTACTCTGCTAATCCCCCTGACACTAGGGTCAATTTAGCATGGTCAATCTACCTAACCTGCACATCTTTGGACTGTGGGAGGAAACTGGAGCTCCCGGAGGAAACCCACGCAGACACAGGGAGAACATGCAAATTCCACACAGACAAACTCCACCGAGGGCAGAATCGAATTCGGGTCCCTGGTGCTGTGAGGCAGCAATACTAACCACTATGCCACCGTGCCGCCCATGACACAACTCTGAAATTCATATACCACATTACTAATCTGTGTGGTAGGCAGAACATCTTTTTGGTTTGATGGTAGCATCCTGTTAGTGCTGGACATCATTTGTATTGCCATTCATTGTAATGAAATGGTTAGCTTCCACTGCTGCTCAAATGTTTGAGATACTTTAACCTTCCAGGGTAATTTGTGGTAGACTGGGCAATTTTCAGGTCTGAAAGAGATGACCTTAGACCCATTCACGAGTTTGTGTGGTAGACAGTGAGCAATGATTTGATCAGTGTAGCCATTATCTTGTAGGATAGCTTTGGTGCGCCCTACTTCAGCATCATGCTTGCAGGGTGAGATTGCTGATAAAGTCAATCTTGTAGTGCATGGAGTTGTAGTAATCTCAATGCATGGGCGGCACGGTAGCACAGTGGTTAGCACTGCTGCTTCACACCTCCAGGGACCTGGGTTCGATTCCCGGCTTGGGTCACTGTCTGTGTGGAGTTTGCACATTCTCCTCGTGTCTGCGCGGATTTCCTCCGGATGCTCCGGTTTCCTCCCACAGTCCAAAGATGTGCAGGTTAGGTTGATTGGCCATGCTAAAATTGCCCCTTAGTGTCCTGGGATGTGTCGATTACAGGGATTAGCGGGTAAAATATGTAGGGATATGGGGGTAGGGCCTGGGTGGGATTGTGGTCGGTGCAGACGCGATGGGCCGAATGGCCTCTTTCTGTACTGTAGGGTTTCTATGATTTCTATATATTGACCAGTGAAGGTAGGGGTGCAGTTGATGTAGAAGATAATCCATTCACAGATTTCTCAACCAGCACATCGAGGAGAGAAAGTTTGTTAGACTGTCCATTTCAAGGTAAATTTGAATGCAAAATGGAACACATGAAGGTGGACAGGGAAATTCTATGTTTGAATCTTGCAACTGCAGATTCAAACATAGCAAACGTGTCATCTATATATTGAAAAATATATATTGGAGAACGCTTACCCGAAGATCAGAGGCTGAATGCCCGCGACCGTTGAAGTGTTCCCCAACAGGCAGGAAACACTCCTGCCTGGTGATTGTCGAGCGGTGTTCATTCATCCGTTGTCGTAGCATCTGCATGGTCTCCCCAGTGTACCATACTTTGGGACATCCTTTCCTGCAGCGTATCAGGTAGACAACATTGGCTGAGTTGCATAGTCTTCCTGTTGGGGAACACTTCAGCAGTCACAGGCACTCAGCCTCTGATCTTCGGGTAAGCGTTCTCCAAGCCATCCTTCACAACACACAACGCAGAGTCGCTGAGCAGAAACTGATAGCCAAGTTCTGCACACATGAGAATGGCCTCAACCGGGATCTTGGGTTCATGTCACACTATCTGTAACCCGGGCTTGCAAAATCTCACTAACTGTCCTGTTTGGAGACAATACACATCTCTTTAACCTGTGCTTAACGCTCTCTCCACTCACATTGTCTGTACCTTTAAGACTTGATTACCTGTAAAGACTCGCATTCCAACCATTAACTTGTAAATTGAGTTTGTGTCCTGTTTGTGAACACAACTCCCATTCAAAGAACAAAGAACAAAGAACAGTACAGCACAGGAAACAGGCCCTTCGGCCCTCCAAGCCTGTGCCGCTCCTTGGTCCAACTAGACCAATCGTTTGTATCCCTCCATTCCCAGGCTGCTCATGTGACTATCCAGGTAAGTCTTAAACGATGTCAGCGTGCCTGCCTCCACCACCCTACTTGGCAGCGCATTCCAGGCCCCCACCACCCTCTGTGTAAAAAACATCCCTCTAATATCTGAGTTATACTTCGCCCCTCTCACCTTGAGCCCATGACCCCTCGTGATCGTCACTTCTGATCTGGGAAAAAGCTTCCCACCGTTCACCCTATCTATCCCCTTCATAATCTTGTACACCTCTATTAGATCTCCCCTCATTCTCCGTCTTTCCAGGGAGAACAACCCCAGTTTACCCAATCTCTCCTCATAGCTAAGACCCTCCATACCAGGCAACATCCTGGTAAACCTTCTCTGCACTCTCTCTAACGCCTCCACGTCCTTCTGGTAGTGCGGTGACCAGAACTGGACGCAGTACTCCAAATGTGGCCTAACCAGCGTTCTATACAGCTGCATCATCAGACTCCAGCTTTTATACTCTATACCCCGTCCTATAAAGGCAAGCATACCATATGCCTTCTTCACCACCTTCTCCACCTGTGTTGCCACCTTCAAGGATTTGTGGACTTGCACACCTAGGTCCCTCTGTGTTTCTATATTCCTGATGACTCTGCCATTTATTGTATAACTCCTCCCTACATTATTTCTTCCAAAATGCATCACTTCGCATTTATCCGGATTAAACTCCATCTGCCACCTCTCCGCCCAATTTTCCAGCCTATCTATATCCTGCTGTATTGCCCGACAATGCTCTTCGCTATCCGCAAGTCCAGCCTGATGAAGGGGCACCTGATTCACCTGATGAAGGGGCAGTGCTCCGAAAGCTTGTGGCTTGTGCTACCAAATAAACCTGTTGGACTTTAACCTGGTGTTGTGAGACTTCTTACTGTGCTTACCCCAGTCCAACACTGGCATCTCCACGTCATACCCAATAAGCACATTGCTATCAACATGCAGGTCACATATAGTCTTATATGGGAAACCTTCAACGTGTGTATTGAAAACTCGTTCAGAACTGGTTCCAGCAACTCGCTCAATTATTTCATCAATTTGTGTTGACCATTCATAGACAAAATAGGATGAAATGGGACATCACCTTTGTGTGTCTTAGGCAGCCTGTACATATGCGGATACATTGAACCATGAGGACGAATCCTATCGAATACACCACCTGACAACTTATTTGTGCAAGTCGAACACAGGTTTGTGTAACTTGCTTTTGAGCAGAGCACAATGGCCATATGCAATGAATGGTCCAATGGAAATGACTTTGGATCTGTCATTAAGAAAAGTGTACTTTTCGTTAGTCTTTTTGTCCAGCTTGCAAATACATCTGGGTTGGCCTTGATGCCTAGGATCACCAATAGACATTTATGCTGCATATGCAAATCAGACAATTCAATGGGTGTCTCTTAATATGCATGTGCTAGATCACTTTAAAAGACTTGGCATTTTATTGAACGTTGGTTGGGGAGGGATAATTTGCAAATACCTCTTCCCATTTGATGTGGGACATAGGAACACCAAAATAGGAACCATGCACAAGGATAAACTCCACTCTTTCAGGGAGTACATGATTAAACAGATTCACTATGTTTTTGTCACAAAGAACAAAGAACAACACAGCACAGGAACAGGCCCTTCGGCCCTCCAAGCCCGTGCCGCTCCCTGGTCCAAACTAGACCATTCTTTTGTATCCCTCCATTCCCACTCCGTTCAAATGGCTATCTAGATAAGTCTTAAACGTTCCCAGTGTGTCTGCCTCCACCACCTTGCCCGGTAGCGCATTCCAGGCCCCCACCACCCTCTGTGTAAAATACGTCCTTCTGATATCCGTGTTAAACCTCCCCCCCCCTCACCTTGAACCTATGACCCCTCGTGAACGTCACCACCGATCTGGGAAAAAGCTTCCCACCGTTCACCCTATCTATGCCTTTCATAATTTTATACACCTCTATTAGGCCACCCCTCATCCTCCGTCTTTCCAGTGAGAACAACCCCAGTTTACCCAATCTCTCCTCATAACTAAGCCCTTCCATATCAGGCAACATCCTGGTAAACCTCCTCTGTACTTTCTCTAAAGCCTCCACGTTCTTCTGGTAGTGTGGCGACCAGAACTGGGTGCAAATGCGGCCGAACCAACGTTCTATACAACTGCAACATCAGACCCCAACTTTTATACTCTATGCCCCGTCCTATAAAGGCAAGCATGCCATATGCCTTATGCACTACCTTCTCCACCTGTGACGTCACCTTCAAGGATCTGTGGACTTCCACACCCAGGTCCCTCTGCATATCTACACCCTTTATGGTTCTGCCATTTATCGTATAGCTCCCCCCTACGTTAGTTCTACCAAAATGCATCACTTCGCATTTATCTGGATTGAACTCCATCTGCCATTTCTTTGCCCAAATTTCCAGCCTATCTATATCCTCTGTAGCCTCTGACAATGTTCCTCACTATCTGCAAGTCCAGCCATTTTCGTGTCGTCCGCAAACTTACTGATCACCCCAGTTACACCTTCTTCCAGATCGTTTATATAAATCACAAATAGCAGAGGTCCCAATACAGAGCCCTGTGGAACACCACTAGTCACAGGCATCCAGCCGGAAAAAGACCCTTTCACTACCACCCTCTGTCTTCTGTGACCAAGTAAGAAGTTTAACAACACCAGGTTAAAGTCCAACAGGTTTATTTGGTAGCAAAAGCCACACTGTGTTTACCCCAGTCCAACACCGGCATCTCCACTTCTGTGACCAAGCCAGTTCTCCACCCATCTAGCCACCTCCCCCTTTATCCCATGAGATCCAACCTTTTGCACCAACCTACCATGAGGGACTTTGTCAAACGCTTTACTAAAGTCCATATAGACGACATCCACGGCCCTTCCCTCGTCAACCATTCTGGTCACTTCTTCAAAAAACTCCACCAGGTTAGTGAGGCATGACCTCCCTCTCACAAAACCATGCTGACTATCGTTAATGAGTTTATTCCTTTCTAAATGCGCATACATCCTATCTCTAAGAATCCTCTCCAACAACTTCCCTACCACGGACGTCAAGCTCACTGGCCTATAATTTCCCGGGTTATCCTTCCTACCCTTCTTAAATAACAGGACCACATTAGCTATCCGTCACAATTACCTGTGACGTCACAATTACCATTGAGCACTTGGCATGTCATCACATTCGAACAGGGCTACAGACCAAGTGCTGATAGATAGGATTAGGTGGGAGTTCAGGTGTTTTTCGCGTCGGTGAAGACTCGATAGGCCAAAGGGCCTCTTCTGCACTGCATTCTATGATCATTAAATGTGCAACCAAAATGCTTCTGTTTGAGTGAATGTTATAGGGTAATTTGAAGGTAGCCAATTGTGTCTTAACTTAGACAATTCAAAACTCGCAATTCAAATATCTCTGTGCAAAGACGTAACAAATTTATATAACATAAAACAAACAAAATAAACATACAGCCGACTCGGAGACTTCCAAAGGGTTAAACAGCTCTGGGAATAGAGCTACAGAAGCACTCTGAAAGATCTGACGTACAGAGTTAATTACAGATTGATTATAATTTTTTCTAATCAATGATTCTGCCTTTCATTTGCTTAAAATCAATTTCATTTAACAGTCATACATTAATACAAATCTCTGTCAAGTATCTCAGCCAACCATATGATACTTAATAGCATGGTGATATGGTGATATCTTATTCACCCAGCGAGTCCAGATGTCGTTTCCCTTCTTAGCTCTAACTACATCCCCGTTGCCTGGTAACGGCAGACACTACCACAAGGTCAAAATGGACGTTCCCACCAGCTCACTGCCAAGTTGAATAAACATGTGTTCCTGCATTCAAGAGCATATCTATCCTTGTATCTGGGCAGTGAATACATCTATTCATTAATGTTGCAGAATACGTTCCCTCATAGGAATCCTCCCGAGAACACTGCTGACTAGCTAGTTCCCAGACCTTTAGTTTTAAACGAATGACATTTACTACCAAAACTTTCCGTAACTTTGCTTGACCAAAGTGAACAGTACATTTAAAATATCAGCATATATGTTTTAAAATCTTAATTACTTGTTCTGATTCACTTACTGCATTCATATATGTGTAAACTGTTTGTGTTAGCTTGCCTAATAATCATTTAACTCTTTACTGATCCCTTGTCCTCTTAAGGACAGCATTCTGCCTATAAATCGTATTAGCTGGTTAGGAATCCCCTTCTTCAGTGAATTTATGGTGTGAGTGTCTTTTAAGTAGATATTGTTCATGGTGTGGTCAACTATTGAGGCAATATAGTGGCACAAATGGATCAAATTGAGGACAATGATCAGGAGAGATGAACCAAAGCTTTCTCTGTGAGATGGATATTAAGGAGGGCCTGATGTGGAGATGCCGGCGTTGGACTGGGGTAAACACAGTAAGAAGTTTAACAACACCAGGTTAAAGTCCAACAGGTTTATTTGGTAGCAAAAGCCACACAAGCTTTCGGAGCTGCAAGCCCCTTCTTCAGGTGAGTGGGAATTCTGTTCACAAACAGAGCATATAAAGACACAAACTCAATTTACATGAATAATGATTGGAATGCGAATACTTACAGCTAATCAAGTCTTTAAGAAACAAAACAACATGAGTGGAGAGAGCATCAAGACAGGCTAAAAAGATGTGTATTGTCTCCAGACAAGACAGCCAGTGAAACTCTGTGGGGGTTACAAATAGTGGGACATGAACCCAATATCCCGGTTGAGGCCGTCCTCGTGTGTGCGGAACTTGGCTATCAGTTTCTGCTCAGCGACTCTGCGCCGTCGTGTGTCGCGAAGGCCGCCTTGGAGAACGCTTACCCGAATATCAGAGGCCGAATGCCCGTGACCGCTGAAGTGCTCCCCAACAGGAAGAGAACAGTCTTGCCTGGTGATTGTCGAGCGGTGTTCATTCATCCGTTGTCGCAGCGTCTGCATGGTTTCCCCTCAGTGCTCAGCGCCAACAACTGCCAGTTTCCAGATGCAATTTTACATCTCATCCGCTTCATCCTGGACCACAATATCTTCACCTTCAACAACCAGTTCTTCATCCAGACACACGGAACAGCCATGGGGACCAAATTCGCACCTCAATATGCCAACATCTTCATGCACAGGTTCGAACAAGACTTCTTCACAGCACGGGACCTTCAACCGATGCTATACACTAGATACATCGATGACATTTTCTTCCTTTGGACTCATGGTGAACAATCACTGAAACAACTCTATGATGACATCAACAAGTTCCATCCCACCATCAGACTCACCATGGACTACTCTCCGGAATCGGTTGCATTCTTGGACACACGCATCTCCATTAAGGACGGTCACCTCAGCACCTCACTGTACCGCAAGCCCACGGATAACCTCACGATGCTCCACTTCTCCAGCTTCCACCCTAAACACGTTAAAGAAGCCATCCCCTACGGACAAGCCCTCCGTATACACAGGATCTGCTCGGATGAGGAGGATCGCAACAGACACCTCCAGACGCTGAAAGATGCCCTCATAAGAACAGGATATGGCGCTAGACTCATTGATCAACAGTTCCAACGCGCCACAGCGAAAAACCGCACCGACCTCCTCAGAAGACAAACACGGGACACAGTGGACAGAGTACCCTTCGTTGTCCAGTACTTCCCTGGAGCGGAGAAGCTACGGCATCTCCTCCGGAGCCTTCAACATGTCATTGATGAAGACGAACATCTCGCCAAGGCCATCCCCACACCCCCACTTCTTGCCTTCAAACAACCGCACAACCTCAAACAGACCATTGTCCGCAGCAAACTATCCAGCCTTCAGGAGAACAGTGACCATGACACCACACAACCCTGCCACAGCAACCTCTGCAAGACGTGCCGGATCATCGACACAGATGCCATCATCTCACGTGAGAACACCATCCACCAGGTACACGGTACATACTCTTGCAACTCGGCCAACGTTGTCTACCTGATACGCTGCAAGAAAGGATGTCCCGAGGCATGGTACATTGGGGAAACTATGCAGACGCTGTGACAACGGATGAATGAACACCGCTCGACAATCACTAGGCAAGACTGTTCTCTTCCTGTTGGGGAGCACTTCAGCAGTCACGGGCATTCGGCCTCTGATATTCGGGTAAGCGTTCTCCAAGGCGGCCTTCGCGACACACGACGGCGCAGAGTCACTGAGCAGAAACTGATAGCCAAGTTCCGCACACACGAGGACAGCCTCAACTGGGATATTGGGTTCATGTCCCACTATTTGTAACTCCCACAGAGTTTCACTGGCTGTGTTATCTGGAGATGCTCTCTCCACTCATTTAGCCTGTCTTGATGCTCTCTCCACTCATGTTGTTTTGTTTCTTAAAGACTTGATTAGTTGTAAGTATTCGCATTCCAACCATTATTCATGTAAATTGAGTCTGTGTCTTTATATGCTCTGTTTGTGAACAGAATTCCCACTCACCTGAAGAAGGGGCTTGCAGCTCCGAAAGCTTGTGTGGCTTTGCTACCAAATAAACCTGTTGGACTTTAACCTGGTGTTGTTAAACTTCTTACTGTATTAAGGAGGGTGCAGGGATTTAGGGGGAAGATTACTAAACAAGGAGCTGCAAGTATTGCAGCAAAGAGTGGATCGGCAACAAACACACAAGAGACTATTGCTTCTTGGACTTAGGCTAAGATCAAGCATCAGATCGAGCCCAAGATCAGGTGCAATGTCTTTTCTTGTCAGCTTGGACTTTCTTGTGGGGACCATGAATTGGATTCAATTTGAATTTGTTTTTGGAGCAAGCAAGAAGATGGATTAAGGGCTTCGCCTGTCCACTTTGCACATTGGCTTTGTAACTTTAATAATGGAGTAAAACTTTTTAAAAAGGAAGCTAGAGTTAGAGAAACAAAGAAATGGAGGTGGGTAGGGTGTGGACCTGGTGTTCTTCCATCGATATTTAAAATATCAATGGAAGAACGATATCAAAGCTCACCTTAAACTCCATGCAGATGCTGCCTAACCTGCTGACTTTTTAACAGCATTTTCTGTTTAATTTTATTCCATTAATTTCATGGAATAAACTACCAGAGGAATCAATGGTAAAACAGGAGCTGGATGATTTGGTAACACTGGTTATTTTGGTTACAAAGTAACGATCAATCAGATCAATCTGTGATCAATCAGAAAGGATGTTCCTTTTGGATCAAATAATCTTTTCCTGTTCCTTAATTTTCCTTTGTCTGGTTGGTGGACAGGGAACCTTTTATACTACTTTCTTCATTGAAGGACATTTATAGTCATATTAATTTTAGTGACATTTAAAATGCGTCACCCAACACTACTTTGTTCAGATTAAAATATGACACAAATGATTTTAGCACGTCATTGTACCATCTAAGCATTAACAGAGGCTATACTGCCTTATCTGGATTATGCTGTGGGGATATTTTGTTCTTTTTAATAATATGGATATGTCATTTTTTAACATGAGGGAGTTTTTATTCACTCATTTTGGGCAACAGAATTCATCTTAAACAAGATTTTTAAAAAATTAAAACCTTAATACAAGAACATGTTTCAATGATCTTTCCCCCACATTTGAATTGAATGATGAAATTGTAAAATAGCGCTATGATGTTGGAGCCCAAGTATTTTGATTTTATGGCAAATTCCTACCATGTACTCTAAATGACAAAAGAAAACAGAATGGGAATCTCATATTATTTTTATATGTATATGAATATATATGGATTGGTACTTGGGACTACGATGTTGTGGCCATTACGGAGACATGGTTAGAACAGGGACAGGAATGGTTGTTGGAAGTTCCGGGGTATAGATGTTTCAGTAAGAGTAGGGAAGGTGGTAAAAGAGGTGGAGGAGTAGCATTGTTAATCAAGGATAATTTAATGGCTGCTGAAAAGCAGTTTGAGGGGGATCTGCCGACTGAGGTAATATGGGCTGAAGTTAGAAATAGGAAAGGAGCAGTCACATTGTTGGGGGTTTTCTATAGGCCCCCAAATAGTAATAGAGATGTGGAGGAAGAAATTGCAAAGCAGATTATGGATCGGTGTGGAGGTCACAGGGTAGTTGTCATGGGTGACTTTAACTTTCCAAACATTGATTGGAACCTTTATAGGTCGAATAGTTCGGATGGGGCAGTTTTTGTACAGTGTGTGCAGGAGGGTTTCCTGAAACAATATGTGGATAGGCCGACAAGAGGTGGGGCCACGTTGGACTTGGTACTGGGTAATGAACCGGGCCAAGTGTTAGATTTGGTTGTGGGAGAGCACTTTGGAGATAGTGACCATAACTACAGGCCGGTTAGCTTAATGTCCGTAGTTGGGAAATTGCTGGAATCCATCATTAAAGAAGAAATAGCAGGACACCTGGAAAACAATGGTTTGATCAAGCAGACGCAGCATGGATTCATGAAGGGAAAGTCGTGTTTGACGAATTTACTGGATTTTTATGAAGATGTAACGAGTGCGGTTGACAGAGGGGAACCGGTGGATGTGGTGTTTTTGGATTTCCAGAAGGCGTTCGATAAGGTGCCTCACAAAAGGTTGCTGCAGAAGATTAGGGTACACGGAGTTGGGGGTAAAGTGTTAGCGTGGATTGAGGATTGGCTATCTAACAGGAAGCAGAGAGTTGGAATAAATGGGTGCTTTTCTGGTTGGCAGTTGGTGACTAGTGGTGTGCCACAGGGATCGGTGCTGGGGCCTCAATTGTTTACCATATACAGAGACGATCTGGAGGAGGGGACTGAGTGTAGGGTAACAAAGTTTGCAGATGAGTCGGAAAGCGAATTGCGTGGAAGATGCGAAAAGTCTGCAGAGAGATTTGGACAGGCTAAGTGAGTGGGCGAGGATCTGGCAGATGGAGTATAATGTTGACAAGTGTGAGGTTATCCACTTTGGAAGGAATAATAGTAAAATGGACTATTATTTAAATGGTGAAAAATTACAACATGCTACTGTGCAGAGGGACCTGGGGGTCCTTGTGCATGAATTGCAAAAACTCAGTTTGCAGGTGCAGCAGGTGATCAAGAAGGCAAATGGAATGTTGGCCTTTATCGCAAAGGGGATGGAGTATAAAAGCAGGGAGGTCTTGCTGCAACTGTACAAGGTACTGGTGAGGCCGCAACTGGAGTACTGTGTGCAATTTTGGTCCCCTTATTTGCGGAAGGATGTATTGGCCTTGGAGGGAGTACAGAGAAGGTTCACCAGGTTGATACCGGAGATGAGGGGTTTAGCTTATGAGGAGAGATTGAGTAGATTGGGCCTGTACTCATTGGAGTTTAGAAGGCTGAGGGGAGATCTTATAGAGACATATAAGATAATGAAGGGGCTAGACAGGGTAGAGGCAGAGAGATTCTTTCCACTTAGAAAGGAAACAAGAACTAGAGGACACAGCCTCAAAATAAGACGGAGTCAGTTTAGGACAGAGTTGAGGAGGAACTTCTTCTCTCAGAGGGTACTGAATCTGTGGAATTCTCTGCCCATTGAAGCAGTGGAGGCTACCTTGTTAAATATGTTTAAGTCACAGGTAGATAGATTTCTGATCAATGAGGGAATTAAGGGTTATGGTGAGCGGGCCACTATCAGATCAGCCATGATCTTATTGAATGGTGGGGCAGGCTCGAGGGGCTAGATGGCCTACTCCTGCTCCTATTTCTTATGTTCTTATGTTCTTATAATTCGGTGTCTTTCATTATTGCAATGGAGAGGGATAGGGCCTTACGGCAGGGCAAGGTTTATAATTGGGGGAGGGGTAATTATGATGCGATTAGGCAAGAATTAGGGAGCATAAGATGGGAACAGAGACTGTCAGGGAAAGGCACAAATGAAAAGTGGAGCTTGTTCAAGGAACAAATACTGAGTGTCCTTGATAGGTATATCCCTGTCAGGCAGGGAGGAAATGGCCGAGTGAAGGAACCATGGTTCACAAAAGAGGTTAAATGTCTTGTCAAGAGGAAAAAGGAAGCGTATGTAACGATGAGAAAACAAGGTTCAGTTGGGTCGCTTGAGGGTTACAAGGTGGCAAGGAATGAGCTAAAAAAAGGGCTTAGGAGAGCTAGGAGGGGGCATGAGAAGTCCTTGGCGGGTCGGATGAAGGAAAACCCCAAGGCTTTTTACTCTTATGTGAGAAATAAAAGAATGACCAGGGTGAGGTTAGGTCCGGTCAAGGATAGTAGTGGAAACTTGTGCATGGAGTCAGAAGAGATAGGAGAGGTGATAGTGTTCACCAAGGAGAGGGACCATGTTTTTGAGGATGAGAGTGGGATACAGGCTGATAGGCTGGAGGAAGTGGATGTTCTGAGGGAAGGTGTATTCGCAATTTTGAAAAACCTGAGGGTTGATAGGTCCCCTGGGCTAGATGGGATATATCCTAGGATTCTTTGGGAGGCAAGGGATGTGATTGCAGAGCCTTTGGCTTTGATCTTTGGGTCCTCACTGTCCACGGGGATAGTGCCAGAAGACTGGAGAGTGGCAAATGTTGTTCCTTTATTCAAGAAAGGAAATAGGAATGACCTGGTAATTATAGGCCAGTTAGTCTTACTTCAGTGGTCGGTAAGTTAATGGAAAAGGTCCTGAGGGATAGGATTTATGACCATTTGGAAAGATGCTGCTTAATCCGTGATAGTCAGCACGGATTTGTGAAGGGTAAGTCTTGCCTCACAAATTTGATTGAATGCTTTGAGGAGGTAACTAAGTGTGTAGATGAAGGTAGAGCAGTTGATGTCGTATACATGGATTTTAGTAAGGCATTTGATAAGGTTCCCCATGGTCGTCTCATGAAGAAAGTAAGGAGGTGTGGGATGGAGGGAAATTTGGCCGATTGGATAAGTAACTGGCTATCTCATAGAAAGAAGTTTAACAACACCAGGTTAAAGTCCAACAGGTTTATTTGGTAGCAAAAGCCACACAAGGTTAAAGTCCAACAGGTTTATTTGGTAGCAAAAGCCACACAAGCATCTCCACATCATATCTCATAGAAGACAGAGGGTGGTGGTGGATGGAAAATTTTCAGACTGGAGACCAGTTACCAGCTGTGTACCACAGGGATCAGTGCTGGGTCCTCTGCTTTGTGATTTTTATCAATGACTTGGAGGAGGGGGCTGAAGGGCGGGTCAGTAAATTTGCTGATGACACCAAGATTGGTGGAGTAGTGGATGAGGTGGAGGGCTGTGGTAGGCTGCAAAGAGACATTGATAGGATGCAGAGCTGGGCCGGAAAATGGCAGATGGAGTTTAACACTGATAAGTGCGAGGTTATTCATTTTGGTAGGACTAATTTGAATGCGGATTACAGGGTCAACGGTAGGGTTCTGAGAAATGTGGAGGAACAGAGAGATCTTGGGGTTCATATCCACAGATCTCTGAAGGTTGCCACTCAAGTGGATAGAGCCATGAAGAAAGCCTATAGTGTGTTAGCGTTTATTAACAGGGGGTTGGAGTTTAAGGGCCGTGGGGTTATGCTGCAACTGTACAGGACCTTGGTGAGACCACATTTGGAATATTGTGTGCAGTTCTGGTCACCTCACTATAAGAAGGATGTGGAAGCATTGGAGAGAGTGCAGAGGAGATTTACCAGGATGCTGCCTGGTTTGGACGGTAGGTCTTATGAGGAAAGGTTGAGGGAGCTAGGGCTTTTCTCTTTGGAGTGGAGGAGGATGAGAGGTGACTTAATAGAGGTTTATAAGATGATGAGGGGGATAGATAGAGTGGACGTTCAGAGACTATTTCCTCGGGTGAATGTAGCTGTTACTCGGGGGCCTAACTATAAGGTTCATGGTGGGAGATATAGGAAGGATGTCCGAGGTAGGTTCTTTACTCAGAGAGTGGTTGGGGTGTGGAATGGACTGCCTGCTGTGATAGTGGAGTCGGACACTTTAGGAACTTTCAAGCGGTTATTGGATAGGCACATGGAGCACACCAGAATGATAGAGAGTGGGATAGCTTGATCTTGGTTTCGGACAAAGCTCGGCACAACATCGAGAGCCGAAGGGCCTGTATTGTGCTGTACTGTTCTATGTTCTATTAATATAAACCAGGACATACTCTTAACAGCTAACACTACATAAAATGTAATACTATTTTGTTGTTTTGGCCCTTCAATTTTCTATCTCCATTTCATCCTTGAAGGTACAGTCTGCCTCTGTCGGGTCTGGTTCCATATTCAGCAGTTTTTATATTACCTGTTCATAGGACTGGATGATGGCAGCATTTAGTGCATTGCCTATCCACAATATCCCTTGAGGAGGTGGTGAGCCACTTTCTTGAACTGCTGCAGTTCATGTGGTGTAGCTGCACTCACAATATTGGTAGGAGGGGAATTCTAGGAATTTGACCCAGTGAAGGAACAATGATATAGTGCCATATGAAGATAAGAAACAGGAGCAGCAGTAGAGCTTACAACCCCTCAAGCCATTCAATACGATCATAGCTGATTGCTGGCCTCATTGCCACTTTCCCACCTGCTTCCCGTATCCCTTAATTCCCTGAATGACCAAAAAACTTCCCATCTCAGACTTAAATATACTCAACAATGGAGCATTCACTAAGTATTTTCCTATAACCCCATTACCCTATGTGGTCGTGAAATCCGAAGATTCACAACCCTTTGAATGAAGAAATTTATCCTCATCACATTCCTAAATGAACAACTCTTATTCTGACACACTGCCCCCATGTTCTACATTCCTCAGCCAGGGGAAACAACTTCTCAGTGTCTATCCTGCTAAACCCTTGCAGCCCCTTGTATATTTCACCTCTCTTAATTCCAGGTAATATAGACCCAATTTACCTATTCTCTCATTGTATGGCAACTCTCTCGTCTCAGGGACCAATCTATTGAACCTCCAACAGAAGTATATTCTTCCTTAAATATGGAGACCAAAATTGTATACCATATTCCAGATGTGGTCTCACCAAACTCCTTTGCAATTGCAGCAAGATTCTATACTCTTATACTCCAAGCCCCCATGCACTAAAGGCCAAGCATGGTGGCACAGTGGTTGATACTGTTGTCTCAGCACCAGGGACCCAGGTTCGATTCCCAGTTTGGGTTACTGTCTGTGTGGAGTCTGCACGTTCTCCCCATGTCTGCGTAAGTTTCCTCCGGGTGCTCCGGTTTCCTCCCACAGTGTGCAAGACATGCAGGTTAGGCACATTGGCAATACTAAATTCTCCCTCAGTGTACCCGAACACTGTGGGTGTGGCAACTAGGAGATTTTCAGAGTAACTTTATTGCAATGTTAATGTAAGCCTACTTGTGACACTAATAAATAAACTTCTAATTCCTCCATACTAACTTTCTGTGTTCTTTGTATGAGTACAAGAAGTCAGGTTGAACATCAACATTTACAAGTTTTATACCTTTTAAAAAATATTCTGCTCTTCTTTTTTTACTACCTAAGATTTACTACCTAAATCTCACACTTAGTCACATTATATTCTGTTACAGACGGGAATGTGAGAGAACTGAAACCTTTGTTCCTTTTCCCTTACTGTCCATAATTTGTGTGGGTTTTTTTGGAAAGGAAGGTGTGTATCTTCAGTTCTGAGTGTATGGTCAATTTTTAATAATCAGTCATTGTGAGCCCATGGAAAGAGGTGTTTTGATTCCTAAATGGTTAGTCTAGATAGACTCTAATATGCCAGAGTAGTTTCAAGATTCTCTCAACTCATCAGGAGAGTGATGGGTGATGGCTTTCCCAGAGGGGGTCGGTGTCAGTCTGTACTGTAGTTATCCAGAAGTTAGAAATGGTTTTAATTCTTCTAACTTTTTCTCAGAAGTCCAAGCTCCAGGGCAGTGTAACTGGGGGCAGGGCACCCCCAAAATGTGCTGGGGAACTCCCCCAGAGGTCCCCAGCTAAGGATTGCAGGGCAATTGAATGCGATATGCGACTTTCCCCTGGGCAATTGCCCTGCACTAGAAACCATCCGAAAATCTGATTTAAATTGCAAAGTTCAGATGGTTCCAACTGGGTTACATCAATTGTTACCCAGAAAGAATAAGAAGAAATAAAACCACTTCTCCCTTCTGGGTGACGATTGTACTGACCCACGGGAATCTGTACCTGCAGCACCATGTTCCCTCGACGCCACTCATTAGATTTGTACATCTGCTCCCACACCCCTCGCAAGGCCTCAACACTCATATCACCATGTGATCAACCAGGATCTTTCTGAATGGTTGAACTTGAACTGTTAAGTAGGCAGCATTTTTAACTTCTGGCACCACTCATTCCTGCTGCACGATGCCAGTAATGAAAATGAACTCCCGTGCATCTGAATAAAACCTGAAGCAGTCCAGCTTCCAAAATAATTCTTGCTCAGTGGTGCTAGCCAGAAATAAAACCTTTGGTGTTTTGATGTTGTGTGGAGAAGGAAATATAATTGTTCATCCACCCTCTGCACTGCACCTTACTGCACTAGAGTTAAATGGTACAGATGGTAAAGTGACCTACATTCTGATGCGTTATGAATTGAAGAATTAGATTTCAGAAAGTGGAGAAAGGCAGCAGCAAAGCCCATTTCAAATCTTTATCTTTAGTATTAAAAATCAAATATACAAGAAAGATCGCACCGAGAGTAATCTCAGTAACAGCTCTAATATTTTTACAGCTCACCCAGGTTCCAGTGTTTACATACTCAATTTCCATTTTATGGCGATATATTTATTGCCTTCAATACAATGTAATTAATGATGCCACTGTCTTACAGTCTTACTGTTTTATTGCTATCTTGCTCCCAAGTGAAACTCCTCAACAGTTACACAATAAAGGTTAAATTGGCAAAAAATTCAAATGTTTATGTTTGGTTTAGAACGCTGACAGCACTTTGCATCATGTTACTCAAAGGAAATACCTCCATGAAAAACAATATTAAAAATCTACCTACTGAACACTTTGAGTGCTGAAAGGATCTGAAAAAACTTGAGAACACCCAGAGATTTGAAAGCAAAAGGATGAAGCAAACTTTGACAACTTGTGCTTCAAGAGGAGGCTCCAATCATAACTTTTATGGTCATATATCTAGCTACACGTGTTGGCCCAGCAATTCCAGGGAAGGTGTCCCACAAATCAACTGACACTGAGGAAGGTTAAGCAAAGTTTATTTCACTAAAACCACATAAAAATTAGGGGGAAAAGCCTAGACTATTTCAAATACTAAGAACAGAACCAAACTAAAGCGGCACTTCAAGATGAATTACTTAAAGAAAAACTAACAAACATTCTTAAGAATATGCATTCTTCATTTCAATTCATGATTTATAGATCAAAAGCACATACCTCAAATGACTTAACAAAGCACCTCTAGAACAGAAACGTTCAATCCTTTTGTTAAGTTGAATTTCTGTGGAATTTTATAACCAAGTATAACACGAAACACATGTACATCAACAGACTTAGCAAGCATTGCGTATTTTCCTGTGTGGGCCCATAGCCAGTAGAAGTTGGATATAGCCTGCCAATCTGGGGAGGTGGCACCTCAGGGCAGGTAAAGAACTGCTCACTGCTGTAATTGTCTGCTTCAGCAAATTCCAGAGGGATTGAACCACATAGTGCCCCACCTTGGATATATGTGGAAAGCTCCTTGTATCATTTAAAAGTTTCAGGCAGTTTGTTTTTGCCACAGTGCTGGCATGCCGTGGCTGCTGCCACCACAAACACCAAATCTCGCCGCCCAAGGTGACTGCCTAGTTCGCCGAGTGCTTTCACTGTCCTGGTTGTTTGGAGGCTTGTGTGCTCCCTCCAATACCTCAGCTTTACCTCTATTTGTTCCTGACAAATTCTCTCAATACATTCAGTGCTGTGCCAAATGGGCCTTGCCAATTTTGCTCAGTCACAGGCCAGGAGTTCCCATGAATTTGAAAAAATATTTTGACCTGTTCAGGAATGCTTTGAGGACATCCCTAAAGGATTTTCATTGTCTTCCTTGGAGTATCCTGCCATGACTAAGATCTGAACAGCACAGAGTGGGTGAGGCAGTGGTGTAGTGGCATTGTCACTGGACTAGTAATCCAGAGACCCAGGGTGATGCTCTGGAGACCTGGGTGCGAATCCCATGATGGCAGATGATGAAATTTGAATTCAATAAAAAGCATATCATAGAAGTCATAGAAACCCTACGGTGCAGAAGGAGGCCATTCGGCCCATCGAGTCTGCACCGACCACAATCCCACCCAGGCCCCACCCCCACATATTTACCCGCTAATCCCTCTAACCTACGCATCTTCAGACTCTAAGGGGCAATTTTTAACCTGGCCAATCAACCTAACCCGCACATCTTTGGACTGTGGGAGGAAACCGGAGCACCCGGAGGAAACCCACGCAGACACGAGGAGAATGTGCAAACTCCACACAGACAGTGACCCGAGCCGGGAATCGAACCCGGGACCCTGGAGCTGTGAAGCAGCAGTGCTAACCACTGTGCCACCGTGCCGCCCCATATGGAATTAGGAATCTGGTGATGACCATGAAACCACAGTGGATTGTCATAAAAACCCATCTCGTTCACTAATGTCCTTTAGGGAAGAAAATCTGCCGTCCTTACCTGGTTTAGTCTACACCAGATCCACAGCAATGTGGTTGACTCTCAAATGCCCTCCTCTGCATAATAAATGCTGGCCCAGCCAGCGATGCCCACATCACATAAACAAATTTTTAAAAAGTTGTTTTTCTGGTGTCAGGAATATGAATGACATGTCCCGCTTAGTGAGGCTGGTTTTGAGTGACTAGCACCTCGATGCTAGGCATGTTGGCTTTGGAGAAGACACTGCTGTTGGACAAATGTCATCAACAGTGCCTTCACAAGATGCTCCAAACCCAGAGGTAAGCACTGTGTATTTTGCTGTGTGGGCCCATAGCGAGTAGAAGTTGGATATAGCCTGCCAATCTGGGGAGGTGGGCCTCGCAGGGCAGGTAAAGAGCAGGTGTCAGGAATATGAATGACATGTCCCGCTTAGTGAGGCTGGTTTTGAGTGACTAGCACCTTGATGCTAGGCATGTTGGCTTTGGGGAAGACACTCCTGTTGGACATTTGTGAAGGCACTGTTGATCACATTTGTCCAGTACTTTGAGGAATTTCAGAGACACTGTGATCGTGTCTATATTCAAGAAAGGAGACAAGTTTGATTGCAGTAATTTCAGAGGAGTGAGTCTTCCTGCCACAGGGAAGATCAATGTAAGGCTCCTCCATGACCACTTGCCCCCAGTGGCTGAGGAACTCCTTTGAGAGTTACAGTGTGGTTTGTGCTCATCACAGGCATTGATTGTCGAGAAAATTTGCAAGGAACAACAATAGCCAGTGTACAATGCCTTTTTTGATCTCACTAAAGCAGCAGGCAGAATTTTACAAAATAAATTTTAAATGCCAAACAAACGAGAAAAGGGGAGATTTTCAGACATGTTTTTTGGGTGAGTTTAAAAATGCAATCTAATGGACCATAGTACAAAAAAAAGTGCCAGGATGCAATTCTCGCCAGCAGGAGGGGATTTTGCTGGCAAAACAGAGCCAGGGGAGGTGAAAAACCCAGGTTGCTGTAGGTTGCCCAAATCTCCCAAGCAAATAGGAGCAAAGAGATCACTGCTGCCTCATAAACCATGACCTTTGTCTCTGGTCTGGGATCCTGGTCCTCAAATATTCTTTGTTCAGTTGGCTGAAGGCTGAGTTGGCACTTTGAAGGTGATGATGAATTTTCCCATCTATGTCTGCTTTTGTCAAGAGGAGGCTCCCAAGGTAAGGAAAATGATCCACATTTTCCAGGATCTTTAATTTGATCTTAATTGACAGGGGGGACTTGTTTTGCTGTGGGAGTTGGTTGGAAGAGAACCTTAGTTTTCCAGGTATTTAGTGAAAGGCTAATTTTCTCGTATGTTTCGGAGAAGGAGTCCTTAGTGACCTAGAGCTCAATTTCTGAGTGAATTCACACATAAGTTTGACCGAGGACAGAGTAGTTTTGGATTAAAAAACACATAGGTTGAATAGTTCCCTGTCTGTTCTGTAGATTAACTCCACTCCTATAAATATATTTTTGTGAGTGAGGTGAGATATTGAAGTGAGGAAAATGGAGAAGTGAGTTGGTGAAATGATACAGCTCTGTTGGACCCCAGTTTACATTGAAGGTTTCTGGGAGTTCGGTTAATGAAGATCATGGCTTGCTTGTCATTATGGAGTAAGAAGAGGATGGTGAATAATTTCAGAGAACAGCCAAATTTGGTGAGGATATTTCATAAGCCTTCACGATTAACAGAGGCCAGGGCGCAATTGTACAACTTCGTCCCACCCAGCTTTCGGGAAGGCGAGATGGTGGGATCAGACAGGAGGTGAAAAATCATAAATGTCCTGGGTTTTTCACCTCCCCTGGCTCTGTTTTGCCAGCAAAATCCCCTCCTGCTGGCGGGAATTGCATTCTGGCACTTTTTTTTGTACTCTGGTCCATTAGATTGCATTTTCAAACTTGCCCAAAAAACATGTCTGAAAATCTCCCCTTTTCTCGTTTGTTTGGCACTTAAAATTTATTTTGTAAAATTCTGCCCGCTGCTTTAGTGAGATCAAAAAAGGCATTGTACACTGGCTATTGCTGTTCCTTGCAAATTTTCTCGACAATCAATGCCTGTGATGAGCACAAACCACACTGTAACTCTTAGAGGAGTTCCTCAGCCACTGGGGGCAAGTGGTCATGGAGGAACCTTACATTGATCTTCCCTGTGGCAGGAAGACTCACTCCTCTGAAATTACTGCAATCAAACTTGTCTCCTTTCTTGAATATAGACACGATCACAGTGTCTCTTAAAGTCCCCCGGCAAACACTTCTCTTCCCAGATGAGGGATAAAAGGATGTGCAGTCCTGTCAAGTGTCGATCTCTCCCTTGTTTCAGAATTTCAGCAGGGAATTCATCTGCTGCAGGGGCTTTAATGTATTTCAATATATGTTTTATTTTTCAACTTTGCTGTGGACTAGGATAGCACCAAGACTGAACTGGACAGGATATTGAGGAATGGAGTGCAGGATATTTGAGACGCAGACAGAGTCTCGGCTCACGTGCTCTTCAAAATGCTCTCTCTCTCGAGCAGCACTGACTGCCTCTCAATTCGCATCTCTCCATCTATGCATCTCAGTGGGATGCCCTTGAGTGCCTGGGTGATAGATTGTTTTGACAGTGCTGCAAAATCTGCGTATGGTATTGGTGTCCACAAATAATTGGATGTCTGCACTTTTGCTGCTCACCATTTACTGCTGCCTGTAGGAGTATTTATTTTCTCTTGAGCTGTGGAGAGTTTTCAATTCGGTCCTGGATCCCTTGGTTGTTTCCAGGATTCCAGGAAAAACTGGTGGGGCCAGTCCTACCTTGAAGAAGTATACCCTCTGGTGGCCAATCTTGAAACTATTAAAAGAATCTCAGGAAAAGTTTGTGTCACTGACCATCAGATGATTTAGTCCAGTGGAATAAAAATAATTGTTAATGATAGAATGGATGACGTCAACTGAATCGACTGCTGGAAAGAAAAGAATAGAGTTTTACAAATGAAAAAAGCATGTGTATATGACATTGTATTTAATATAAATCAACTTGATTTGAATCCTGGAAATCATACACGGACAAACAAAATTGTGGTTATCACAAAATTACACAAATACATGATGTGTGACGCCAACCATCAACAAAAACTCAGCACAGATGTTGGAGTTACGTGCCTCTTAATGGAATTATTTTGGAAATGCTTACAAAAATATAACTTGTCAGTTTCCCTTTGCATTTGTCAGTTTCTTAGTTTACAACAACAACAAACATTTGCATTTATACAGGGTGTTTAATGCAGTAAACTATCATAGAATCATACAGCGCAGAAGAGGCCTTTCAGCCCATCGAGTCTGCACCGATACATTAGAAACACCTGAGTTCCCGCCTAATCCCATCTGCCAGCATTTGGCCCATCGCCCTGAATGTTATGATGTGCCAAGTGCTCATCCAGATACTTTTTAAAGGATGTGAGGCAACTCACCTCTAACACCCTCCCAGGCTGCACATTCCAGACCGTCACCACCCTCTGGGTAAAAAAAAATTCTCACATCCCCCCTTAACCTCCTGTCCCTCACTTTGAACCTATGTCCCCTCATGACTGATCCTTCAACTAAGGGGAATAGCTGCTCCTTATCCACTCTGTCCATGCCTCTCATAATCTTGTATACCCCAAACAGATTGCCCCTCAGTCTTCTCTGCTCCAGCAAAAACAATTCAAGCCTATAAAAACCTTTCTACATAACTTAAATGTTCCATCCCAAGGAGCATCCTGGTGAATCTCCTCACCACATGGTGTTTAAGAGCGGTGTAATCAAACAAAATCTGACATCCCGCCACATAATGAGATAATAGGGCAGAGGGCCATAGAGGTGGAATTTAAGGAGAGTCTTGAAGAAGGAAAGAGAAAGGGGCTGAGGGGTTCAGGAAAGGAATTTGAGAGCTTGTCAACTGAAGGTATGGCCATCAGTGGTGGAGTAATTAAAAATGCTCAAGAGGTCAGAATCAGAGGAGTGCCACTATCTCAGAGAGTTCAGAGCCTGAAGGAGATTGCAGAGATCAGACAAGGTGAGGCCGTGGTGGAATTTGAAATGTGAATTTTAAAATTGAGGAGTTGCTTAATGGGAGGCAATGTAAGTTAGTGAGCTTAGGGGAATTGGGTGAATGGGATTTGGTGCATAGGAGATGAGGTTTGGATGACCTCAGGTTTACAGAAGATAGAATGCAAGATGCTGGTCAGGAGAGTTTTGGGATAATTAAGTCTAGGGGATAAAAAGGCAGGATTAGGGTTTTAGCAGCAGATGACCTGACACAGTGGGCTGAGTTGGAAGATGTTATAGACAGACTTAATGATGCCACATATATGTGATCAGCAGCTCACCTCGGAGTCACCGAAGTTACAGTCTGGCTCAGGCTCAGACAGTTTCCATTGATGCGGGAGGCAGTGGCTCGGGAGTTTCTGGAGCTCCAGTCTGACAAATATCTTAAATAAAAACTTATGACATTGTGGATAAATGCACTTTGCCTCATATATATTTGCCAATGTCCCAGAATCTAGCCAACAGGATAGATCCACCAGAGACCACAGAGCATGTAGTCAAAGGATAGGGCATTGGGAACCACAGTATTGGCTTTGGATCCCATTTAGTCTCATGGCATCAGGTCAAATAATACCAAGCAGACATTCTGATTATCTCCATTATCTTTCCTCAACTTACAAATCAGTGCTTCTTTATGCTGGAGTACAACTTGCAGGAAGCAATAATGGAAATAAGGACACTGAATTTATTGTAGATGGTGGGGGCTTCAATGCCTATCATTAAGAATAGCTTAGTAGAATCATCCTTGATTGAGTTGGCCAAGTCCTGAAGCTGTGAGATTGAGCCTGCATCAGATAATGAGGGGACCAACATAAAATATGTTGGCTGAAAATGGCATTGGTAGGAGTGATTACTGTCCTTGTATAGCCAAAGCCATGTCTCCACTCTCCACCATATAGGTTGACACTGCAATCATGCTAAGTGCACCAAACTCTGGACAGATCTACAGTCAAAAACCAGGCAATCATGAGGTACTGTGAGAGGAATAGAATTATATACCACTACGATTTGTAACTTCAAGGCCCAGCACATCCAGTATTCCTCCATCATTATCAAGCTTGGAATATAGCAAGGCATACAAGAGCCATAATCAAGCATACTTTAGATTCTAAGGATGCATCGATATAATGAAACTACAGCACAAGACAATTTTGCAAAAGTAACCAATGCATACATGCAATGGACACAACAACATTCCGGCTAATGCCCTATGTGACAACATTGGCCAATTCCCTCAGCCAAGCTAATCATGTATAACATTGGCTTCCAACCAACAAGGTAGAATATTGCTCAGGTGTATTCTGTTTACACAAAACAGGACAAAATTAGCCCAGCATCTTACTGTCTTCCCCCAGTCATCAACAAAATGATGAAAGATGTCATCCACAGTGTCATGAAGCAATGTCTACGCACCAATTATCAATCGTTTCATCAGCTTGAACCACTTAGCAGCAGCTCCTTGATTGAACTGACCCGATGGCTTAATGGTAGTAATGCTGCCTCCAAATTAAAAGGTACAGGAGTTTGAACTTCACTCCAGACAGTCCTGATTAATGGTAGTTGGAACTCCACTCTGAGTTAATAACCAGCTGGATGCTCATGTCCACTGAGCATGGATATATCACCCAAACCTTCTGTTGGACTGTTTAAAAACATATCAGATTATAATAAAAATATCAAACACTCATACTGTGTCGGACTGATCACTCTATCACCTGCTATAAAGATGGTCACATTCAAGGAAGGAGTGTTCACACCCTGTCAGACTGTTAATCTGACCACAAATATTGCTTTATCCTATTTTTCAAGGGAACATTATGACCTTGCTCCCTTAGCACTCTTGACTCTGAGTCAGAAGGTTTATGTCTCATTTCAGAGATGTGAACACAGAATTGAGGTTGACATCGCAGTCCTGAAAAAACACTGTTTAAGGTGCTGTCTGTCAGATGTTGTTAAAACTGGTTTCCTCACCTGCTTTCTTAGGGTACTACTTCGAAGAGGAGCTGGGGAGTTATATCTGGTCTGCTGGCCAACATCTATCTCTCAACCATCTTCACTAAAACAAATAATGTGCAAATACATTATTTTGGTGGGACCTTGCTGTGTACAAATTAGCTGCCACATTTTCAACATCATGTCACTTCAGAGTACTTTGTTGGTTGTAAAAAGCTTTGAGAATGAGGTCATTATAGTTACTATACAAATGGACAGAAGTATGGCAAATGAAGTTCAATGAAGTGATACACTTTGGAAAGACTAATATGGAAAAATAGAAGGCTATAAATGACATGATTTTGAAAAGTGCAGATGAGTGGAGACACCTTGGCTCCCAAAAGGGCAAATCTTTAAAGGTGGCAAGGGAAGCTGACAAGATGTTAAAAAAAAGCTGATGCACCATCAATCAAGCAAAGACTAGTTGTATGCAAGAACAAATAGGCTTTTATTAACAAGAACTTGGAGCCATCCCTGTCGGAGATCAGGTCCGTACTAAAGGCTAAGGGGAGGAGCCATCGCCTTTATACCCGGACCAGGGGGAGGAATCTTGGGCGGAACCGGCAGGGATGTGCCACATATATAGATAATAACAGATACTAACTAACAGTGGTTAACCACAACAGATAACAGCTAACAGTGGTTTACCACATTCACCCCCTGTTTAAAAAAAGAGTCCGTCGGGGGTGAGGCAGAATGAACAATATTTACAGGTTCAGTCTATCTGGAGGCTTGCTCTGCCGCTGCGACCGCCGTAGTGCCGGTTCTGATGTAGGTTCAGGTGGCCGCGGTGTTGTTTCAAGCACCAGGACGTTGTTGTCGTCAGTAGTCTCTTCCGATCGTCGAGTGCGTGGTGGCGACTCCTGGGGCTCAGGCGAGCTGTATACGGGGGTGAGAGGAGTGAATAGTGGTTCTGATGTGGTAGGGACAAAGTTGGGGATTGGAGGTGAGGGGATGGGGGCCATAGTGATCCCTGAGTCACCTGCGGGTGCTGGGTCTCGGATAGATACCGTGTCCTCCCACCCATCGGAGTACAGCACATAGGCGTACTGGGGGTTGGCATGGAGGAGTTGAACCCTTTCGACCAGGGGGTCAGACTTACGGTTCCTGGCATGCTTCCCGAAGCAGGACGGGGCCCGGGTATGCCAGCCATGACGGTAGTGAAGTCCCCGAGGAAGACTTCCTGGGGAACACGAACATCCGTTCGTGGGGGGTGGCATTGGTTGCCGTGCACAGGAGGGACCTAATGGAGTGTAGTGCCTCCGGTAGGACCTCTTGCCAGCGGGTGACTGGAAGGCCTTTAGACCGTAGCGCTAGTAAAACGGCCTTCCAGTCTGTTGTGTTCTCTCTCTCAACCTGTCCGTTTCCCCGGGGGTTGTAGCTAGTAGTCCTACTCGAGGCTATACCTTTGGAGAGCAGGTACCGTCGCAGTTTATCACTCATGAATGAGGATCCCCGGTCACTATGGATATAGCTAGGGAAACCGAACAGGGTGAAGAGGCTGCGCAGGGCCCTGATGACCGTGGCCGAGGATATATCTGGGCAGGGAATCGCGAAGGGGAAACGTGAATACTCGTCAATGACATTGAGGAAATATATGTTGTGATCAGATGAGGGGAGGGGGCCTTTGAAGTCAACGCTTAGGCGTTCAAAGGGGCGGGTGGCTTTTATGAGGTGTGCCCTGTCTGGTCGGTAGAAGTGCGGCTTGCATTCCGCGCAGACCTGGCAATTTCGAGTTCAGTTATAGACCTGACATCCTCAACGGAGTAGAGCAGGTTACGGGCTCTAATGAAGTGAAAAAAACCTGGTGACCCCCGGGTGGCAGAGGTCGTTGTGGAGAGCCTGTAATCGGTCCACCTGCGCACTGGCACATGTTCCATGGGACAGGGCATCAGGTGGCTCATTGAGCTTCCCGGGCTGATACAAGATATCGTAATTGTAGGTGGAGAGTTCGATTCTCCACCGCAATATCTTATCGTTCTTGATCTTGCCCCACTGCGTGTTGTTGAACATGAAGGCAACAGATCGTTGGTACGTGAGTAGGGTGAACCGTTTACCAGTTAAATAGTGGCGCCAGTGCCGTACAGCTTCCACTATGGCTTGGGCCTCCTTTTCGACAGAGGAGTGTCGAATTTTGGGGCCTTGGAGGGTTCGTGAAAAGAAAGCCACGGGTCTGCCCGCCTGGTTAAGGATGGCAGCTAGGGCGAAGTCAGACGCATCGCTCTCCACTTGGAACAGGATGGATTCGTCTATAGCGTGCATCGTGGCCTTCGCGATGTTAGCTTTGATGCGGTCGAAGGCCAGACGGGCCTCCGCCGTCCGGGGGAAAGAGGTGGATTTTATGAGCGGACGGGCTTTATCCGCATAGTTGGGGACCCACTGTGCATAGTACGAGAAGAAACCCAGGCATCTTCTCAGTGCTTTGAGGCAAGTGGGGAGGGGAAGTTCCAGGAGGGGACGCATACGGTCGGGATCAGGGCCAATGGCTCCATTCTCCACTACGTACCTAAGGATGGCGAGGCGGTGTGTACGGAATACGCACTTCTCCTTATTGTAGGTCAGGTTAAGGAGGCTAGCCGTGTGCAGGAATCTGTGGAGGTTGGCATCGTGGTCCTGCTGATCATGGCCGCAGATGGTGACGTTATCCAGGTACGGGAAGGTGGCCCGCAGCCCGTTCTGGTCTACCATTCAGTCCATTTCACGCTGGAAAACCGAGACCCCGTTGGTGACGCCAAAAGGGGCCCTAAGGAAGTGGTAAAGGTGACCATTCGCCTCGAAAGCCGTATATTGGCGGTCCTCCGGGCGGAGAGGGAGCTGGTGGTATGTCGACTTCAAGTCAATGGTGGAGAACACCCGATATTGTGCAATCTGATTGACCATGTCAGATATGCGGGGAAGGGGGTACGCGTCCAGCTGCGTGTATCAATTAATGGTCTGACTGTCGTCAATGACCATTCTGTGTTTCTCCCCAGTCTTAATGACTAGCACTTGTGCTCTCCAGGGGCTGGTAGTGGCCTCGATGATCCCTTCCTTGAGGAGCCGCTGGACTTCGGACCTGATAAAGGCCCCATCTCCAGCACTATACCACCTGCTCTTGGTGGCGATGGGCTTGCAGTCAGGAGTGAGATTCGCAAACAAGGAGGGAGGGGGCGATTTTAAGGGTCGAGAGACTGCAGGTGGTGCGTGGTGGACAATTTAGAGGCAGCTGATTGCAGACGGAGAGCGAGGGAAAAGGCCCATTTTCCAGTATAGTGACACTCTTCAGATGGGTCATGAAATCTAGCCCCAGGAGTACAGCAGCGCAGAGATGTGGCAGCACGAGGGGCCTGAAGTTCTTGTATACTGTGCCCCGCACCTTCAGGGTCACCACGCAGTACACAAGGACATTTACAGAGTGGGACTGCGATGCCATGGAGATCGTTTGCTTGACGGGCCACACGGGAAGGGCGTATCGACTCACCGTATCAGGGTGAATGAAGGTCTCCGTACTCCCACTGTCAAACAAACAATGCTCCCTGTGCCCGTTTACCTCAATGTCCATCATGGACTTGGCGAGTCGGTGAGGCTTGGACTGGTCCAGGGTAACCGACGCCACTGTTGAATCTTGCAGATAGTCATAGGGAACTGATGAGGTAGGAGATGGCGGCCCCTGGTGGGGTGGGTGGGTTGGGGGGTGGGGTAGGTGGGGGGTGAGGTGGGTGGGGTGGGGTGTGGGCGCAGGGAGGGGGGCGTGGGCGCGGGGAGGGGGGCGTGGGGAGAGGGAGCGTGGGCGCGGGGAGAGGGGGCGTGGGTGTGGGGAGGGGGCGTGGGCACGGGGAGGGGGGTTGTGGGCGTGGGAAAGGGGGGGCGTGGGGAGGGGGGCGTGGGCACGGGGCGGGGTGGGGGGATGGGGACAGGGTGGGGGGATGGGGACGGGGTGGGGGGATGGGGACGGGGTGGAGGGATGGGGACGGCGTGGGTGGGGCGTGGGGGCAGGGAGGGGACATGGGCAGGGTGGGGGTGTGGGGGGAGGGAGAGTGGCGTGGGGGCAGGGAGGGGGGTGTGGGGGCATGGAGGGGGGCATGCGTGCGTGGAGGGG